>NC_079193.1:377917267-378217267 GCF_029499605.1 Hyla sarda
GGGGTATTCTACGCCAGTGATTCCCAAACAGGGTGCCTCCAGCTGTTGTAAAACTCCCAGCATGCCTGGACAGTCAACGGCTATCTGGCAATACTGGGAGTAGTTGTTTTGCAACAGCTGGAGGCTCCATTTTGGAAACAGTGGTGTACCAGACATTTTTCATTTTTATTGGGGAGGGGGGCTGTGTAGGGGAATGTGTATATGTAGTGTTTTTTACTTTTTATTTTATTTTGTGTTAGTGTAGTGTAGTGTTTTTAGGGTACAGTCACACGGGCGGGGGTTCACAGTAGTTTCTCGCTGGCAGTTTGAGCTACGGCAGAAAATTTGACGCAGCTCAAACTTGCAGCCGGATACTTACTGTAATCCTCCGCCCATGTGAGTGTACCCTGTACGTTCACATTGGGGGGGGGGGGGGAACATCCAGCTGTTGCAAAACTACAACTCCCAGCATGTACGGTCTATCAGTGCATGCTGGGAGTTGTAGTTTTGCAACAGCTGGAGGCACACTGGTTGTGAAACACCGAGTTTGGTAACAAACTCAGTGTTTTGCAACCAGTGTGCCTTCAGCTGTTGCAAAAGCTACAACCCCCAGCATGTACGGACAGCGGAAGGGCATGCTGGGTGTTGTAGTTATGCAACAGCTGGAGGCATACTACTTTGGCTGGGGATGCTGGGGATTGTAGTTATGCAACAGCTGGAGACACACTGGTTTACTACTTAACTCAGTGTGCCTTCAGCTGTTGCAAAACTACAACTCTCAGCAGTCACCGACAGCCAACGGGCATGCTGGGAGTTGTAGTTATGCAACCACCAGATGCACCACTACAACTCCCAGCATGCACTTTAGCTGATTGTGCAAGCTGGGAGTTGTAGTTACACAACAGCTGAAGGTACACTTTTCCATAGAAAGAATGTGCCTCCAGCTGTTGCAAAACTACAAGTCCCAGCATGCCCATAAGGGAATGCTGGGAGTTGTGGTGGTCTGCCTCCTGCTGTTGCATAACTACAGCTCCCAGCATGCCCTTTTTGCATGCTGGGAGCTGTTGCTAAGCAACAGCAGGAGGCTGTCACTCACCTCCAACGATCCTCGCCGCACAGGTCAGTCCCTCGTCGTCTCCGCCGCCGCCGCTGCTCCTGGGGCCCCGATCCCAACAGGGACGCCGGGGATCGGGGTCCCCAGCACCGGGGGTCGTCTTCCCGCACCCGCTCACGTCCTCCGGAAGAGAGGCGGAGCGGGTTGCGGGAGTGACACCCGCAGCAGGCGCCCTGATTGGTCGGCCGGTAATCCGGCCGACAATCAGGGCGATCGTGAGGTGGCACCAGTGCCACCTCACCCCTGCTGGCTCTGGCTGTTCGGGGCCGTCTCTGACGGCCCCGATCAGCCAATAATTCCGGGTCACCGGGTCACTGGAGACCCGATTGACCCGGAATCCGCCGCAGATCGCTGGACTGAATTGTCCAGCGATCTGCGGCCATCGCCGACATGGGGGGTCATAATGACCCCCCTGGGCGATATGCCCCGATGCCTGCTGAACGATTTCAGCAGGCATCGGGGACCGGCTCCGCTCCAGATGGTTGCGGGGGGCCGGTAAAACACATGACGTTCTCATACGTCATGTGTCCTTAAGGACTCGGAAATGGAGACGTATGAGAACGTCATGTGTCCTTAAGGGGTTAAGGACCAGGCGTTTTTCGTTTTTTTGCACTTTCGTTTTTTCCTCCTTACTTTTAAAAAATCATAACCCTTTCAATTTTCCACCTAAAAATCTGTATTATGGCTTATTTTTTGCACCACCAATTCTACTTTGTAATGACATCAGTAATTGTACCCAAAAATCTACAGCAAAAAGGGGAAAAAATCATTGTGCGACAAAATTGAAAAAAAAAATGCCATTTTGTAATTTTGGGGGCTTCCGTTTCTACACAGTGCATTTTTTGTTAAAAATGACACCTTATCTTTATTCTCTAGGTCCATACGGTTAAAATGATCCCCTACTTATATAGGTGATTTTGTCGCACTACTGAAAAAAAATCATAACTACATGCAGGAAAATGTATACATTTAAAATTGTCATTTTCTGAGCCCTATAACTTTTTTATTTTTCCATGTTCAGGGGTAGTGTTGCTCGCGAATATTCGCAATACGAATTTTATTCGCGAATATCGCATATTCGCGAATTCGCGAATATAGCACTATATATTCATAATTACGAATATTCGTAATTTATTTTTTTTTTTTTCACAGTGATCATCCCTCTCTGCTTCCAGCTTGTGTGGTGTAAAGAAGGCTCTAATACTACTGTGTGAGACTGGCGTGCAAATTTTCGCATATGCGAAATTTTGCATATGCTAATTTCGCATATGCGAATTTTTGCTTGCACAGGTTTTCATATATGCAAATTTTCGTATATGTTAATTTTCGCATACGCGAATATTTGTATATGCGAAAATAAAACGCGAATATATTACGAATATTCGTCCATATATTCGCGAATTCGAATATGGCCTATGCCGCTCAACACTGTTCAGTGGGCTATCGGGGCTAATTTTTTGCGCCGTGATCTGAAGTTTTTGTCGGTACCATTTTTGCATTGATCGGACTTTTTATTTATCGCTTTTTTTTTTTATCTTTTCATGATATAAAAAGTGACCAAAAATACGCTATTTTAGACTTTGGAATTTTTTTGCGTGTACGCCATTGAACGTGCTGTTTAAAAAGCGGTATATTTTTATAATTCGGACATTTCCGCACGAGGCGATACCACATATGTTTATTTTTATTTTTATTTACACTGGGTTTTTTTAATTCTTGGAAATGCCGGATGATTCAAACTTTTATTAGGGGAAGGGATAATTGAAAGGCTTAAAGGAGTAGTCCAGTGGTGATTCAGTGGTGAGCAACTTATCCCCTATCCTAAGGATAGGGGATAAGTTGCAGATCGCGGGGGGTCCGACCGCTGGGGCCCCCTGCGATCTCCTGTACGGAGCCCCGACAGCCCGCGGGAAGGGGGCGTGTCGACCTCCGCACGAGGCGGCGGCCGACACGCCCCCTCAATACAACTCTATGGCAGAGCTGAAGCGCTGCCTTCGGCAATCTCCGGCTCTGCCATAGAGATGTATTGAGGGGGCGTGTCGGCCGCCGCCTCGTGCGGGGGTCGACACCCGCTATCTCGGCGGAGAGCCGGGGCCCCGTACAGAGAGATCGCGGGGGGCCCCAGCGGTCGGACCCCCGCGATCTCAAACTTATCCCCTATCCTTAGGAAAGGGGATAAGTTTTTCACCACTGGACTACCCCTTTAATGATTTTTTTTACACTTTTCTTATGCAATATTACAGCCCCCAGGGGGAGCTATAACATTGCATTAACTGATCTTTACCACTGATTGATGCATCTCCATAGGGATGCATCAATCAGTGTTTTCGGCGATTGAATGGATCTCAGGCTTGAAGCATTCATTCGGCGATCGGAGAGCAGGAAGGAAGGTAAGAGACCTCCTCCTGTGCTACAGCTGTTCGGGATGATGCGATTATACCGCGGCGATCCCGAACAGCTCCCTGAGCTAACCGGCACATTTTACTTTCACTTTTAGCCGCGCGGCTCAGCTTTGAGCGCGCGGCTAAAGGGTTATTAGGGCGCGGCACCGCGATCAGTGCCGCCCGCTATTAGGGGCGGGTCCCGGCTTCACTACGACGCCAGGCCCGCCGTGATATGATGCGGGGTTACCGTGTAACCCCGCGTTATATCACGGGAGTGGGACTAGGGGCGTAAGTTTATGCCCTTGGTCCTTAACAGGTTAAAGGGGTATTTCAATTCGGGGCAGTTGCGGCATAGCTACCTGATACAATATAAGTGTCCGATTGATATTGGTCCCACTTCTGTAACCCACCCCTACTGTATGTGGAGCATGAAGGTTGATCCTAGTGACCCTAGATAGGCCCCCACTTTATGATCAGTGGCGGTCTGACTTCCAGCCGTCCCTATTCACTTCAGTGGTGCTGTGCTGTTGTTTGTCTGCACAGCCATATGGCAGCCTTTGGCTGTCCGGGCATGCTGGGAGTTGTAGTTTTGCAACAGCTGGAGGCAACCTGCTTGGGAGACATTGCCATATGGTATTACTTTATAGTTCTATTATTACAATAAAGAACCTAAAAATGTAATAAGTGGAGATTCTGTATCTGTAGCACGGAGTGAAGGGGCCTGCAGTGGTGGAGGAGGAGTTGGCGGAATCTGGGGCAAAGCCAAATATTGTATGCCCCCTTTCCCCCCCCCCTTTAACCCCTTAAAGGGGTATTCCAGGATTTTTTTTATTTGACTATGCTACAGGGGCTATAAAGTTAGTGTAGTCCATAATATAGTGTCTGTACCTGTGTGCGACGGTTTTCTCACAATTCTTCTGTGATTTTCATCCCAATATTTATTTTTATCAGCATACAAAATGACTGTTGTCTCAGCTTTTTCCCAGCTTGCAATGCGGCCGAGACCTGACATCACTAGTCAGCTGATGACAGGGAGCCTGTCTGCTTCAATGGGTGGAGCGATCGCTTGGTGGGAGAGAGATCAATCTGCAACTAATGCAACAGCTGTAGGCAACCTGATTGAAAGCCACAGGTCTTTTGTTTCAATGGGTGGCTGATGTGTGGGAGGGAGGAAAATGGAATTGTGGGATTTGTAGTCAAAAAAAGAAAAGTTAAACAGGAAATACAAGTTCACAAAAAGCTAGCCACAGTGTTATGGTATTCTCATGACATAACCATTTATCCCCAAGACAAGCGCAGATCCTTCCTAAGCATGTCCATTACTGTCTGCCAGGTAGGTACTAAAATTATCTTATGGTGGAGAACCCCTTTAAGGACCCAGCCAATTTTCAGTGTAGGACCCGGCCATTTTTTGCACATCTGACTACTGTCACTTTAAGAATTAACAACTCTGGGATGCATATTCTACTTTATGATAGTGGTAAAATGTTGTCAATACTTGCATCATTTCTTGGTGAAAAATTCCAAAATATGATGAAAAAATTGGAAATTTTGCTTTTTTTTTTTAACTTTGAAGCTCTCTGCTTATAAGGAAAATGGATTTTCCAAATAAATTATATATTGATTCACATATACAATATATCTACTTTATGTTTGCATCATGAAGTTGACATGTTTCTACTTTTGGAAAACATCAGAGGGTTTCAAAGTTCAGCAGCAATTTTCCAATTTTTCCCAAAATTTTCAAAATCGAAATATTTCAGGGACCAGTTTAGTTTTGAAGTGGATTTGAAGGGTCTTCATATTAGAAATACCACACAAATGACCCCATTATAAAAACTGCACCCCTCAAAGTATCCAAAATGACATTCAAAAGGTTTGTTAACCCTTTAGGTGTTTCACAGGAATAGCAGCAAATTGAAGGAGAAAATTCAAAATCTTCATTTTTTACACTGGCATGTTCTTGTAGACCAAGTTTTTGAATTTTTACAAGAGGAAAAAGGAGAAAAATCTTCCTAAAATGTGTAACGCCCCCTCCCATATACTTCAATGGAAGGGCATGGCGTGCTGTTACGAGGGGCGTGGGGTGACGCCACATCTCCAGTCCCGGAAACGAAGAGGTTTCCGGGACTGGAGACGTAGCCCTGCATAGAATGCGGGTGCTGCACGGAGATTGTTGGGGGTCCCAGCTGCGGGCCCCTCGCGATCAGACATCTTATCCTTTGGATAGGGGATAATATGTTTTTGGCAGGAATAACCCTTTAAAAGAAATTAGCTCTGCTACACCTGTAAAGAGAAGCTTTATCTGGATGGCTGGAAGTCTTGTCATCATTGTGTAGTGTTACAACTTCCCTACTAACCAAGTCTTACTCGCTGCTGATTGGCTGGAAATAAGTTAACTGTAGATTGCTACTGGAGATCATGCTGGGATTTCCTGCTGGGAGAGAGGCAGTGAGCGCTGCTTTATTAAGAGGGCTTCCGCAGGGAGAGCAAACTGTGAAATATGATTAAAATAAAAGAGAAGAAACTGCTGGGCTTGCATGGGGCTGACAGTAGTTGTCAAAAAATATTGTCTGTAGGTATATTTTGCTGTTTGACTATCGTAAAATCACCAGCTGAACAGCTCTGCGGTATTTTTTTCGGATTCCTATGGGAATATTCCCAAATCACTAGGATGGGCCTTCCCTTCATATTTAGGAGGAGCTAACCTCTGGGTGGGTAACCTACCCCATGAACCAAGAAGCCTCTTTCACAGTCTATCTACACAGTTGCCCATATACCTTATACTTAAAGGGGTACTCTGGCGAAAAACATCTTATCCCCTATCTGAAGGATAGGGGATTGGATAGCTGATCGTCCCACTACTGGGGACCCCCGCGATCTCCGGCACAGCACCCCAGTCCTCCGTGATCGGAGCAAACTCTGCTCCGTGCAGGATGACTGGTGTCTACAGCCGCCATGCCACCTCCATTCATGTCTATGGGAGGAGGCCGTCACGCCCCCTCGTATAAACATGAATGGAGGGGGTGTGGCGTGACCTCACAAACATGCAAGCTCCAAGCTGCCCACCGCTGGGGAACCCCGCAATCAGACGGATGACCGGGGTGCTGTGCTGAAGATCGCTGGGGTCCCCAGCAGTGGGACTATCAGATATCTAATATCTAATCGCCTATCCTTCGGATAGGGGATAAGATGTTTTTCGCCAGAGTTCCCCTTAAACCCCTTAAGGACACATGACGTTCTCATACGTCTCCATTTCCGAGTCCTTAAGGACACATGACGTATGAGAACGTCATGTGTTTTACCGGCCCCCCGCAACCATCTGGAGCGGAGCCGGTCCCCGATGCCTGCTGAAATCGTTCAGCAGGCATCGGGGCATATCGCCCAGGGGGGTCATTATGACCCCCCATGTCGGCGATGGCCGCAGATCGCTGGACAATTCAGTCCAGCGATCTGCGGCGGATTCCGGGTCAATCGGGTCTCCAGTGACCCGGTGACCCGGAATTATTGGCTGATCGGGGCCGTCAGAGACGGCCCCGAACAGCCAGAGCCAGCAGGGGTGAGGTGGCACTGGTGCCACCTCACGATCGCCCTGATTGTCGGCCGGATTACCGGCCGACCAATCAGGGCGCCTGCTGCGGGTGTCACTCCCGCAACCCGCTCCGCCCCTCTTCCGGAGGACGTGAGCGGGTGCGGGACGTGCACCCCGGGTGATGGGGACCCCAATCCCCGGCGCCCCTGTTGGGATCGGGGCCCCAGGAGCAGCGGCGGCGGCGGAGACGACGAGGGACTGACCTGGTGCAGCGAGGATCGTTGGAGGTGAGTGACAGCCTCCTGCTGTTGCTTAGCAACAGCTCCCAGCATGCAAAAAGGGCATGCTGGGAGCTGTAGTTATGCAACAGCAGGAGGCAGACCACCACAACTCCCAGCATGCCCTTATGGGCATGCTGGGACTTGTAGTTTTGCAACAGCTGGAGGCACATTCTTTCTATGGAAAAGTGTACCTTCAGCTGTTGTGTAACTACAACTCCCAGCTTGCACAATCAGCTAAAGTGCATGCTGGGAGTTGTAGTGGTGCATCTGGTGGTTGCATAACTACAACTCCCAGCATGCCCGTTGGCTGTCGGTGACTGCTGAGAGTTGTAGTTTTGCAACAGCTGAAGGCACACTGAGTTAAGTAGTAAACCAGTGTGTCTCCAGCTGTTGCATAACTACAATCCCCAGCATCCCCAGCCAAAGTAGTATGCCTCCAGCTGTTGCATAACTACAAGACCCAGCATGCCCTTCCGCTGTCCGTACATGCTGGGGGTTGTAGCTTTTGCAACAGCTGAAGGCACACTGGTTGCAAAACACTGAGTTTGTTACCAAACTCGGTGTTTCACAACCAGTGTGCCTCCAGCTGTTGCAAAACTACAACTCCCAGCATGCACTGATAGACCGTACATGCTGGGAGTTGTAGTTTTGCAACAGCTGGATGTTCCCCCCCCCCCCCAATGTGAACGTACAGGGTACACTCACATGGGCGGAGGATTACAGTAAGTATCCGGCTGCAAGTTTGAGGTGCGGCAAAATTTCTCCCGCAGCTCAAACTGCCAGCGAAAAACTACTGTGAACCCCCGCCCGTGTGACTGTACCCTAAAAACACTACACTACACTAACACAAAATAAAATAAAAAGTAAAAAACACTACATATACACATACCCCTATACAACCCCCCTCCCCAATAAAAATGAAAAACGTCTGGTACGCCACTGTTTCCAAAATGGAGCCTCCAGCTGTTGCAAAACAACTACTCCCAGTATTGCCAGATAGCCGTTGACTTTCCAGGCATGCTGGGAGTTTTACAACAGCTGGAGGCACCCTGTTTGGGAATCACTGGCGTAGAATACCCCTATGTCCACCCCTATGCAAGTCCCTAATTTAGGCCTCAAATGCGCATGGCGCTCTCACTTTGGAGCCCTGTCGTATTTCAAGGCAACAGTTTAGGGCCACATATGGGGTATCGCCGTACTCGGGAGAAATTGGGCTTCAAATTTTGGGGGGTATTTTCTGCTATTACTCTTTTAAAAAATGTAAAATTTTTGGGAAAACAAGCATTTTAGGTAAAAAATTATTATTTTTTTTTTTACATATGCAAAAGTCGTGAAACACCTGTAGGGCATTAAGGTTCAAGTTACCCCTTGTTACGTTCCCCGAGGGGTCTAGTTTCCAAAATGGTATGCCATGTGTTTTTTTTTTGCTGTTCTGGCACCATAGGGGCTTCCTAAATGCGGCATGCCCCCAGAGCAAAATTTGCTTTCAAAAAGCCAAATGTGACTCCTTCTCTTCTGAGACCTGTAGTGCACCAGCAGAGCACTTTTCACCCCCATGCGAGGTGTTTTCTGTATCGGGAGAAATTGGGCTTCAAATTTTGGGGGGTATTTTCTGCTATTACCCTTTTTAAAAATGTAAAATTTTTGGGAAACCAAGCATTTTAGGTAAAAAAAATATATATTTTTTTTACATATGCAAAAGTCGTGAATCACCTGTGGGGTATTAAGGTTCACTTTACCCCTTATTACGTTCCCTGAGGGGTCTAGTTTCCAAAATGGTATGCCATGTGTTTTTTTTGCTGTCCTGGCACCATAGGGGCTTCCTAAATGCGGCATGCCCCCCAAAAACCATTTGTCGCTCCTTCCCTTCTGAGCCCTCTACTGCACCCGCTGAACACTTTACATAGACATATGAGGTATGTGCTTACTCGAGAGAAATTGGGTTTCAAATACAAGTAAAAATTTTCTCCTTTTTATCCCTTGCAAAAATTCAAAAATTGGGTCACACCCCTACCCCTTAATTCCCTGGTTGAACTTGATGGACATATGTCTTTTTTCGACCGTACTAACTATGTAACTATGTAACTATGTAACTATGTAACTATGTAACATGCGAGTGTAAAAAATGAAGATTTAGAATCTTCTCCTTCACTTTGCTGCTATTCCTGTGAAACACCTAAAGGGTTAATACACTTACTGAATGTTTTTTTAAATACTTTAGGGGGTGTAGTTTTTATAATGGGGTCTTTTATGGGGTATTTCTAATATGAAGACCCTTCAAATCCACTTCAAAACTGAACTGGTCCCTGAAAAATAGTGAGTTTGAAAATTTTCATTTTTTTCATCAAATTTTGGGATTTTTCACCAAGAAAGGATGCAAATTACCATAAAATTTTACCACTAAGTTAAAGTAGAATATGTCACGAAAAAACAATCTCGGAATCAGAATGATAACTAAAAGCATTCCAGAGTTATTAATGTTTAAAGTGACAGTGGTCAGAATTGCAAAAAACGCTCCGGTCCTTAAGGTATAAAATGGCCTGGTCCTTAAGGGGTTAAGTCAGTCAAACCTGCCACCAGGATTGGCCGATTGGTCTTCAGCATGTGGTGACCTCCCAATGACTCTCCACAGATGATGTTGGTAGAGAGAAGGGTTGGACGTGGTGGATTTTTACCAACTCTCTAAGGCACGTGGTGGACTCCTGACTCTACACAGATAATGTTAACCCCTTCATGACCGAGCCCATTTTCACCTTCAGGACCTGGGCATTTTTTGAAAATCTGACCACTATCACTTTAAACATTAATAACTCTGGAATGCTTTTACTTATCATTCTGATTTCGAGATTGTTTTTTCGTGACATATTCTTCTTTGTGTTATTGGTAAAATTTCACTGATATTTGCATCCTTTCTTGGTAAAAAATCTAAAAATTTCATGAAAATTTTGAAAATTTAGCATTTTTCAAACTTTGAAAGTCTCTGCTTGAAAGGAAAATGAATATTCCAAATAAATTACATATTGATTCACATACACAATATGTCTACTTTATATTTGCATAAAAAAATTGACAAGTTTTTACTTTTGGAAGACACCAGAGGGCTTTAAAGTTCCACAGCAATTTTCCAATTTTTCTCAAGATTTTCAAAATCATACTTTTTCAGGGACCAGTTCAGGTTGGAAGTGGATTTTAAGGGTCTTAATATTAGAAATACCCCATAAATGACCCCAATATAAAAACTGCACCCCCCAAAGTATTCAAAATGACATTCAGTAAGTGTTTTAACCCTTTAGGTGTTTCACAGGAATAGCAGCAAAGTGAAGGATAAAATTCTAAATCTTCATTTTTTACACTCGCATGTTCTTGTAGACCCAATTTTAGAATTTTTACAAGGGGTAAAAGGAGAGAAATCACCCTAAAATTTGTAACCCAATTTCTCTCCAGTAAGGAAATACCTCATATGCGTATGTAAAGTGTTCGGCGGGCGCAGTAGAGGGCTCAGAAGGGAAGGAGCGACAATGGGATTTTGGAGAGTGAGTTTTTCTGAAAGGGTTTTTGGGGGGCATGTCCCATTTAGGAAGCCCCTATGGTGCCAGAACAGTGGACCCCCCCCCCCACATGTGACCCCATTTTAGAAACTACACCCCTCATGGAATTTAATAAGGGGTGCAGTGAGCATTTACCCCCCACTGGCGTTTGACAGATATTTTAAACAGTGGACTGTGCAAATCAAAAATTTTAATTTTCATTTTCACAGACAACTGTTCCAAAAATCTGTCATACACCAGTGGGGTGTAAATTCTCACTGCACCCCTTATTACATTCCATGAGGGGTGTTGTTTCCAAAATGGGGTCACATATGGATATTTATTGTTTTGCGTTTGTCAGAACTGCTGTAACAATCAGCCACCCCTGTGCAAATCACCTCAAATGTACATGGTGCACTCTCCCTTCTGGGCCTTGTTGTGCGCCCCCAGAGCACTTTGCGCCCACATATGGGGTATCTCCGTACTCGGGAGAAATTGCATTAGAAATTTAGAGGGTCTTTTTTCCCTTCTAACTCTTGTGAAAATGAAAAGTATAGGGCAACACCAGCATGTCAGTGTAAAAAATTTATTTTTTTACACTAACATGCTGGTGTAGACAACAACTTCACCTTTTCATAAGGGGTTAAAGAAGAAAAGCCCCCCAAAATTTGTAAGGCAATTTCTCCCGAGTACGGTGATACCCCATATGTGTCCCTAAACTATTGCCCTGAAATACGACAGGGCTCCAAAGTGAGAGAGCGCCATGCGCATTTGAGGCCTAAATTAGGGATTTGCATAGGGGTGGACATAGGGGTATTCTATGCCAAAGATTCCCAAACATTGTCCAGCTGTTACAAAACTCCCAGCATGCCTGGACAGTCAATGGCTGTCCGGCAATACTGGGAGTTGTTATTTTGCAACAGCTGGAGGCTCCGTTTTGGAAACAGTAGCGTACCAGATGTTTTTCCTTTTTTAGGGGAGGGGGGCTGTGTAGGGGTATGTGTATATGTAGTGTTTTTTACTTTTTATTTTAGGTTAGTGTTAGTGTAGTGTAGTGTTTTTAGGGTACAGTCACATGGGCAGAGGTTCACAGCAAGTTTGCCGCTGGGAGTTTGAGCTGCAGCGCAAAATTTGCGCCATCTCAAACTTGCAGCACTCACTGTAAACCTCCGCCCATGTGAGTGTACCCTGTACATTCACATTGGGGGGAGGGGGCAAACATCCAGCTGTTGCAAACTCCGAGCATGCCCTTTGGCTGTCCTTGCATGCTGGGAGTTGTAGTTTTGCAACAGCTGGAGGCACACTGGTTTGGAAACACTAAGTTAAGTAATAAACTTTCAAGTGTTTTGCAACCAAACTTAGTGTTTCCAAACCAGTGTGCCTCCAGCTGTTGCAAAACTACAACTTCCAGCATGCATGGTCTGTCAGTGCATGCTGGGAGTTATAGTTTTGCAACAATTGCAACAGCTGGAGGCACTGAGGTAAGAAACGGACAATGTTTCCCAACTAGTGTGCCTCCAGTTGTTGCAAAACTACAACTCCCAGCATGCCCAGACTGCCAAGGCATGCTGGAAGTTGTAGTTCGGCAATATCTGAAGGATCAGATGTTGCCGAACTACAACTTCCAGCATGCTTGGGCAGTCTGGTATGCTGGGAGTTGTAGTTTTGCAACATCTGGAGGTCCACAGTTTGGAGACCACTGTATAATGGTCTCCAATCTGTGCTCTTCCAGATGTTAGAGAACTACAACTCCCAGCATGCCTGGACAGACTGAGCATGCTGAGATTTGTAGTTTTGCAACATCTGGAAGAGCACAGATTGGAGACCATTATACAGTGGTCTCCAAACTGCGGACCTCCAGATGTTGCAAAACTGCAACTCCCAGCATGCCCAGAAAGCCAAAGGCTGTCTGGGCATGCTGGGAGTTTCAGTTTTGAAACTCCCAGAGGCAGCGGTGAGATCACTTTACGGCGATCTCACTGCTGCCAATGAAGATGCCGCCCTGCTGCCGGAAACTCACCACCGGCACGCAGCGCCGCCGGGACCGCATGGAGGACGCCACTCGCACCGGGACCGCCTGGAGGACGCCGCTCGCACCAGGACCGCCTGGAGGACGCCGCTCGCACCGGGACTGCTCGGGACACCGCATGGCCGGGTAAGTGACGCCGGGGGACGGGTCAGGGACACTTGATCGGGACTCACACACTGCTCTGCTAAGTATTCTGATAGCGAAATGCTGCTATCAGCTAGTCAGATTTGACTAGCTGATAGCAGAGATCGCTGGGGTGGTGGGGGTGGGGTATGAAACCCCCTGTGGTCACATGATAAGATGGCTGGCTGCAGTGATAGCCACCATCTTACCGGTTGCTGCGGGATGCCGCGAGTAGCAGCAAAAATTTTCATGACGTACCTGTATGTCATGGGTCGGGAACACCTTGCCACTCATGACGTACAGGTATGTCATAGGTCGGGAAGGGGTTAATGGACAGAAGGGTTGGGCACATTGGATTTTTACCGACAGTCTAAGGTATGAGAAGGCTTTCAGCTCTCCACAGATGATAGTGATGAAGAGAAGGTTTGGTCATGTTGGATTTTCACCATCTTTTTGTTTTCAAAGGGATTACCTGGCACCAGAGCTATGTGACTGTTACGCCGAGTGCTCCAGGTCCCTGCTCCTCCCCTGAGCGCTTGCGGCGTTCTTCTGTGTGCAGCGCCCCGGTCAGACCAGCTGACCGGGAGCGCTGCACTGTTATCGCCGGCGGGGATGAGATCCGCGTAGCGGGACGTACCTGCCCGTCGGTTGCATCCCAATCATCTCACCTGTCCCGTTGCCCTGCTGTCATGTCCCGGAGCGCGCGGCCTCGCTCTCTAGGGCGCGTGCGTGCGCCGGCTCTCTGAAATTTAAAGGGCCAGTGCACCACTAATTGGTGCCTGGCCCAATCAGTGGTATCACTCCCAAACATATATAAACCCACTTCCCCTTCCTGTCCTTGCCAGATCTTGCTGCCTTGTGCCCTGTGAAAGCCTTATAGTGTGTTCCCAAGCCTGTGTACCCAGACTGCCTGCTGTTACCCCTGACTACGAACCTCGCTGCCTGCCCTGACCTTCTGCTACGTCTGACCTCGCCTCCGTCTAGTCCTTGTGTACCGCGCCTGTCTCAGCTGTCAGTGAGGTTAAGTCGCTATCACGTGGAACGACCTGGGGGTTACCTGCCGCTGCAAATCCATCCCGCTTTGCGGCGGGCTCTGGTGAAAACCAGTAACCCCTTAGACTCCGTTCCCCTGGTACAGCCCACGCCATCACCTCACTGACACAGAGGATCCACCATCAGTGTCCTCTCCGCATACCAGTCCGGATCCTGACAGTGACCTTGGCTTACCCCATCCCTCCCTAGAGACAACACATGAACATTTTGCCATGCTGACAATTCATGTGTATGGGGAGGTTGGGAGAGATAACTGTTGGCCAAATTAATATTATTATGGCCACCTTAACCCATCTCCAGTCAAGTAGAAGGGTCTGGTGCAGATGGATGAAACCCATATCGGGTTGGTAGAGACAATGAGATCTTCGGTAGAAGCCATTTTAAATGGTGAGAAACCTCATTGCTTATAATGGTTTAAACATGTGCCAATAAACCTATATGGCTTAAAGGAAATATTCAGTTCTGAAAAACATATCAGTGGTTGATCAAGGGGGTTCTGACGGGACATCCTGATATCTCTAGAACGTGGCTCGTCTATCACTGCTGAGTGCTCTGGCCTCCACCTTCAAAAATGAACTGGTCTTGGCAGTGATGGCCAGTCACCGGCTGAGACAGGACATGGCTGTGACCAGTGATTGAGTGGCCCATCACTCCCGAGACCAGTTCGTCTCGGAAGGCGGAGGCTAGAGCACTCACATGGTAGAGTTGGGCCCCGTTCTGGAGATCATGGTGGGGTCGGACCGGTCAGACTCTAATCACCTATCCTGTAAATAGTGGATACATTTTTCATAACTGGATAATCCCATGAATGGAGGTCAGTAAAGGGTTTCTATGGCATCACCTAGGCTGGTGTATGTTAGTTTGTTTCCTATAAATTTGGGCACCACAAAAACATTGATGACTTATGCCACTATATGGCTTGGAGATATCCCTTAGATGTATGGGTTGTGAGCATTTCCCAACAAACACGTTCAACACATGCCCAAAAGGCAGTGTGAATGGAGCTTATGGGAACACGATCGGATAGTAGATGGACAGGGCCCTTAATAGAGGCTCCCGAAAAGAGATTATATATAAATATGTAACCATCTTAAAACCTCAAAGGCACATTTCCAATTGTTGCATTGCTTGCAAACCGAAATTCATTCCACATACATTAAACATGTCAGATGCAATTAATTCATGGGACGAAATGCGTGGGGAATGGAGTCCTATATAAATAAATAAACTATAATTGGAGGAATTTGATAGCATTACAATATTTTCTGAAAACATATCGCCTCCCCCCCCCCTCTATGAAAAAAACAACCTGACACAAGAGATCTCGTGGCCGTGACGTGGAAGTGTTTTGTTTGCGCTACTAGTCATTGAAATAAAAGTTGGTCATATGGTAATAGGAATCTCGGCAATTCATCTCTTGTCACTTTTCTGTACGTTACGAAGTGACAGCCAATATACGGTTCGTGTTCCTCGAGATGATGTGATTATAATGAGCAGTGGGCTTGTTATTACCATTAGGAATGTTCCGGAAGAAGCAGACAATGCTCTGACTGTATGCACATCCAAACAAATAGCAATACACATCCCAGGCAGGATACAGATAATTGAGATTTAAAAGAACAAGGATTTTCTTCAATTTTGTCAATTTCATATTTCCTTCTCTTTGTCTTAAAGGAACTGGATGTTATTATATAATACAATGCTACGGAGACTTGAAGGAGCTGTCCATCATCTCCAGCTTACATAGAGAATAGAGGAGTTTTCTCCTAATCTTAGAAAATATCCGTAGAACGAAGGCGGCCATACATATTAGAATGCTTGTCCTCTGCCAATTCTCCCATACACATGCAGGACTGGCTCGACTTGGCTGCCAGACTCAACAAAAGGATCGGACAGATGAAATCACACTGCCTGATCCTACTCTCCTCTGACATCTACCATTGGAGGAAAATCAGGGGGCCCCATACACATAGGATGGGAGGGTTTGACCAATTTGTAGCTAAAGTGTATAGTCAGCTTAAAGGGGTATTCTGGCTTTATACGTCTTAACTCCTATCCAAAGGATAGGGGATAAGATGTATGGCCACATCTGGTTTCTGGCAGCAGTTTATTTCACTCTTACCATTCGGAACACAAATACAAGACTACTTCTCCTTGCATCCTCCTCCAGGACGAGATCTTATCCTTCCAGACATTTCTGGCTCAAAGGGGTACTCTGCCCCTAGACATCTTATCTTCTATCCAGAGGATAGGGGATAAGATGTCTGATCGCAGGGGTCCCGCCGCTGGGACCCCCGCGATCTTGGTGCAGCCCCCCCACATTCTGTGCCGGGCACTGCCTCCAATGTGTGGTTGTGACATCACAACCACGCCCCCTAGTGACATCACACCTCACCCCTCCATTCATGTCTATGGGAGGGGGCGTGACGGATTTCACATCCCCTCCCATAGCCACGTATGTGCTCTTCAATGCATTTCTTTAGCGAACATATTGTGTTGCCTACATAGAAGGACTGGCAAGTGTCACAGCAAATACAACAGACAACATACGTAGACTGACAGATGATAAAGGTACGAATGGTAAAACTTCTGTTAGTGCTTTGGTCCACAACAACATGAGTTTGATGCGCATGTCTACCGACTACACATCTAGGGGAACCACATTTATGGAAACCCCTAATGTGAAGCCAGGTGGTACTTATCGTATTGTCCGAGATGAAGGCACTGGGAGACAAGATGTTACCTAAAGTAGGAGCGCGGTGAGATGAAAACCTACAACCGCTGCGTGTGAATTTGGCCAAAATAGGGGTAAGTACTTCTTTACAATCTTAACTATTTCCTCATATTCAGCACTAAAAGTGGTGACGAACGTGACCTTATTTTCTTCAGAATGTTTATTTTCAAAAGATTTCCTGTTGGACATAACCAATAAATCTTTTCTATCTTTATGGTGCACTGTGGATATTGTTCTATTGATCAGATGAGAGGAATATCCCCTATGTGTGAGGCGCCCAGTCACCACAGCCGATTCCCTACCAAAGAGCTCTTTAGAAGAGCAATTTTGTTTTGCACGTGTGAATTCCCCCACTGGCACTGCAGAAATAGTGTGTCTAGGATGACACGATTCTGCCCTTAAGAAGGAATTACCAGCACTTGGCTTGCAGTAGGTGGACGTCCGAACACCAGGGGTATCAGCAACCAACAAAATGTCAAGAAAAGGAGTGTCACGATTCGGCTTCCAGGTAGTGGATCCTCTGTGCCAGAGAGGGATTGGCGTGGACCGTGCTAGTGGACCGGTTCTAAGCCACTACTGGTTTTCACCAGAGCCCGCCGCAAAGCGGGATGGTCTTGCTGCGGCGGTAGTGACCAGGTCGTATCCACTAGCAACGGCTCACCTCTCTGGCTGCTGAAGATAGGCGCGGTACAAGGGAGTAGGCAGAAGCAAGGTCAGACGTAGCAGAAGGTCGGGGGCAGGCGGCAAGGTTCGTAGTCAGGATGGGTAGCAGAAGTTCAGGTACACAGGCTTTGGACACACTAAACGCTTTCACTGGCACAAGGCAACAAGATCCGGCAAGGGAGTGCAAGGGAGGAGACTAGATAAAGGCAGGGAGCAGGTGGGAGCCAATTAAGCTAATTGGGCCAGGCACCAATCATTGGTGCACTGGCCCTTTAAGTCTCAGAGAGCTGGCGCGCGCGCGCCCTAGAGAGCGGAGCCGCGCGCGCCAGCACATGACAGCAGGGGACCGGGACGGGTAAGTGACCTGGGATGCGATTCGCGAGCGGGCGCGTCCCGCTGTGCGAATCGCATCCCCAACGGCCAACACAGTGCAGCGCTCCTGGTCAGCGGGACTGACCGGGGCGCTGCAGGGAGAAAGACGCCGTGAGCGCTCCGGGGAGGAGCGGGGACCCGGAGCGCTAGGCGTAACAGTACCCCCCCCCTTAGGTCTCCTCTTCTCTTTGTCCGGTAACTGCCTCCCCTGGGATGAGGACACCGGGAAAAAATGGAGGGTTTCCTCAACGGCAGGCAGTACAGCAGGAGTGGGAATGGGGAGGGAGGGCAGAGGGCGAGGCCTGGCACGGGGCAGTGTGACACCAGGACGGGGGCCATGGGGAGGCACAGAGGCTTGCCTGATGGGACTGGGAGGGGGGGAGAGGCACTTCCTGTGGCAGGCAGAGTCCCAGTTCCTGATCTCCCCGGTGGTCCAATCAATGGTGGGGGAATGAAGCCGGAGCCAAGGCAGACCGAGGAGGACCTCAGAAGTACAGTTGGGAAGAATGAAGAACTCAATCCTTTCGTGGTGGGGTCTGATAGACATCAGGAGGGGTTCTGTGCGGTAACGCACGGTGCAGTCCAATCTGGCTCCGTTGACCGCGGAAATGTAGAGCGGTTTGACGAGACGGGTCACCGGGATGCTGAATCTATTAACAAAGGACTCCAACAAAAAATTCCCGGAGGCACCAGAGTCCAAGCAGGCCACGGCTGAGATGGAGGAGTTGGCTGTAGAGGAAATCCGCACGGGCACCGTGAGACGTGGAGAAGAAGACTTAGAAGCAAAAGATGCCACACCCACGTGAGCTGGGTGCGTGCGTGCGTTTCCCAGGCGTGGAGGACGGATAGGGCAATCCACCAAGAAATGCTCAGTACTGGCACAGTACAGACAGAGATTTTCTTCTCTACGGCGATTCCTCTCTTCCTGGGTCAGGCGAGACCGATCCACTTGCATGGCCTCCTCGGCGGGAGGCCCAGGCGAAGACTGCAAAGGATGCTGTGGGAGAGGTGCCCAGAGATCTAAGTCTTTTTCCTGGCGGAGCTCTTGGTGTCGCTCAGAAAAACGCATGTCAATGCGGGTAGCCAAATGGATGAGTTCTTGGAGGTTGGCAGGAATCTCTCGTGCGGCCAGCACATCCTTGATGCGACTGGATAGGCCTTTTTTAAAGGTCGCGCAGAGAGCCTCATTATTCCAGGATAGTTCAGAAGCAAAAGTACGGAATTGTATGGCGTACTCGCCAACGGAAGAATTACCCTGGACCAGGTTCAGCAAGGCAGTCTCAGCAGAAGAGGCTCGGGCAGGTTCCTCAAAGACACTTCGGACTTCAGCAAAGAAGGACTGGACTGTGGCTGTGGCAGGATCATTGCGGTCCCAGAGCGGTGTGGCCCAAGACAAGGCCTTTCCTGAAAGAAGACTTACTACGAACGCCACCTTAGACCGTTCTGTAGGAAACAAGTCTGACAACATCTCCATATGCAGGGAACACTGAGACAAAAATCCACGGCAGAGTCTGGAGTCCCCATCAAATTTGTCCGGCAGGGACAAGCGGAGGTTAGGAGCGGCCACTCGCTGCGGAGGAGGTGCAGGAGCTGGCGGAGGAGATGGTTGTTGCTGTAGCAGAGGCAGAATTTGCTGTAACATGGCGGTCAACTGCGACAGCTGCTGTCCTTGTTGGGCAATCTGCTGCGATTGCAGAGCGACCACCGTGGGAAGATCAGCGAGACTTGGCAGCGGCACCTCAGCGGGATCCATGGCCGGATCTACTGTCACGATTCGGCTTCCAGGTAGTGGATCCTCTGTGCCAGAGAGGGATTGGCGTGGACCGTGCTAGTGGACCGGTTCTAAGCCACTACTGGTTTTCACCAGAGCCCGCCGCAAAGCGGGATGGTCTTGCTGCGGCGGTAGTGACCAGGTCGTATCCACTAGCAACGGCTCACCTCTCTGGCTGCTGAAGATAGGCGCGGTACAAGGGAGTAGGCAGAAGCAAGGTCAGACGTAGCAGAAGGTCGGGGGCAGGCGGCAAGGTTCGTAGTCAGGATGGGTAGCAGAAGTTCAGGTACACAGGCTTTGGACACACTAAACGCTTTCACTGGCACAAGGCAACAAGATCCGGCAAGGGAGTGCAAGGGAGGAGACTAGATAAAGGCAGGGAGCAGGTGGGAGCCAATTAAGCTAATTGGGCCAGGCACCAATCATTGGTGCACTGGCCCTTTAAGTCTCAGAGAGCTGGCGCGCGCGCGCCCTAGAGAGCGGAGCCGCGCGCGCCAGCACATGACAGCAGGGGACCGGGACGGGTAAGTGACCTGGGATGCGATTCGCGAGCGGGCGCGTCCCGCTGTGCGAATCGCATCCCCAACGGCCAACACAGTGCAGCGCTCCTGGTCAGCGGGACTGACCGGGGCGCTGCAGGGAGAAAGACGCCGTGAGCGCTCCGGGGAGGAGCGGGGACCCGGAGCGCTAGGCGTAACAAGGAGTCTTGCTTTGATTCAATGAAAAAGTAAACAACAAATGAAATGGATTATTGTTAATATAATCCACACATTGGCTAAGGAACCGATTCCTGCCACGATTGGTCTCATGGGAGGAGGAAATCGGTTCTTGTGTATACCTTAGGCAACGAGTGGAAAATAGGTGTAGTGGGGTTAGAGACAAGCATGTAATCAAATTGCTTTCGTGTGAAATTGGGACGTGAGTGTAGGATGCACAGGAGTCCAGTACCCTTCTCAGATCATCCTTAAATTGGGATGAAGGTAAAAAGGAGGAGAAAAACAACGGGGTGCTCCCTGGTGTAGTATTTATTGGACAAGAAGTGGATGATGCAAATACCCACCCCCAACACCCAAGGTAACGCACTGACCTTAAGTCGATGTACAAAAAGGTCAGTATGGCCTCTGTCGTGTGGTCAGGGGTATCCAAGGATTAGATTGCAATAGTCTTCTGCTCTCACCCCTTTTTTCCATGTTCCCAAGGGAGACGGACAACAAAGGCAATGTGGAGAGTACAAAAAGATGTTTTTTTTTTTTTTTCTGAGAACGCTGCTGTGTCTCGACGGGAATCAAATAAAACAGAGATATGAGCCAGCACTTATGCAAGATTAACTTTTATTGAAAAAAGAAGTCAAAAGTAAAAACAGGACAACACGTTTCGGCGCACACTCGTGCCTTCCTCAGGTCCACAAATATAATTTTATGTAGTCCTGGCCGAGATTCCTGGGGGCGGGCTGTGACACAAGATCTAGGATACAATCCCGAAAATTAACCCTTACCTTCCATAATCGAAACAACCTGTACACCATGCAGCAGCGCCGGTCAGGACCCCTAAAACTACTTCCATATCAGCCACCAGGGAACGCGGATACGGTCCACAAACAGCACACTGTATATATAAACATCATGTCTTCTATAGAGTTTTGCCTATCACAGAACATAACTCGTCCAGGTAAGTATATGGTGGGGGGTAAAGATCTTCCCAAAATACCCCACCAGGGAATTGCTGCTTTAACCCCTTGGGGACGGAGGGTTTTTCCATTTTTGCACTTTAGTTTTTTCGTCCTTACCTCTTAAAAATCATAACCCTTCCAATTTTGCACCTAAAAATCCATATGATGGCGTATTTTTTGCACGACAAATTCTACTTTGTAATGACATCAGTAATTTTACCCAAAAATCTACGGTAAAACAGAAAAAAAAATTATTGTGCGACAAAATTGAAGAAAAAATCTCATTTTGTAACTTTTGGGGGCTTCCGTTTCTACGACATACATTTTTTGGTAAAAATGACACTTAATCTTTTTATTCTTTAGGTCCATACAATTAAAATGATCCCCTACTTATATAGGTTTGATTTTGTCGGACTTCTGGAAAAAATCATAACTACATGCAGGAAAATGTATACCTTTAAAATTGTCATATTCTGACCCCTGTAACTTTCTTATTTTTTCACATATGGGGCGGTATGAGGGCTCATTTTTTGTGCCGTTATCTAAAGTTTTTAGCGGTACCATTTTTGTATTGATCGGACTTTTTGATTGCTTTTTATAATTTTTTTACATTATATAAAAAGTGACCAAAAATACGCTATTTTGGACGTAGAATTTTTGCAAAAACGCCATTGACCGTGCGGTTTAATTAACTATATATTTTTATAATTCGGACATTTCTGCACGCTGCCACACCACATATGTTTATTTTTATTTACACAGTTTTTTTATGCGAAAAGGGGGGTGATTCAAATTTTTATTAGGGAAGGTTTTAAATGATCTTTATTCACTTTTTTTTATTTTTTACTTTTTTTTTCACAATATTATAGCTCCCATAGGAGACTATAACACTGCACACACTGATCTCTTACACTGATCATTGTTATTCCATAGGAGACTATAACACTGCCCACACTGATCTCTTACATTGATCATTGTTATCCCATAGGGACCTATAACACTGCACGCACTGATCTCTTATACTGATCATTGTTATTCCATAGGAGACTATAACACTGCACACACTGATCTCTTACACTGATCATTGTTATTCCATAGGAGACTACAACACTGCACACACTGATCTTTTACATTGATCATTGTTATACCATAGGAGACTATAACACTGCACACACTGATCTCTTACACTGATCATTGCTATCCCATAGGAGACTATAACACTGCACACACTGATCTTTTACATTGATCAATGGTTTCTCATAGGAGACTATAACACTGCACACACTGATCTATTACACGGATCATTGTTATCCCATAGAGGGCTATAACACTGCACACACTGATCTTTTACATTGATCAATGGTTTCTCATAGGAAACCACTTATCAATGATTCTACCGCTTGACTGCTCATGCCTGAATCTCAGGCACTGAGCAGTCATTCGGCGATCGGACAGCGAGGAGGAAGGTAGGGACCCTCCTGCTGTCCTAGGCACGCTGTGGCCCCGCATTATAGAGCGGGAGTGGGCAAAGGGCGTACAGGTACGCCCCCTGTCCTCCAACAGGTTAAATGTGTTTTAAGTAGGTCAACAGGAAACATGTGTTCCTCCATGTCTCCTTGACGCTCATGCACCTTCTTGCACATTTGCCCTAGACAGGCTTTAAAGGGGTTATACAGGAAAAAACTTTTTTTTATACATCAACTGGCTACAGAAAGATAAACAGATTTGTAAATGACTTCTATTAAAAAAAAATCTTAATCCTTTCTGATTAAGTACTTATGAGCTGCTGAAGTTGAGTTGTTGTTTAATGTATTTTATTTTAATGTAATGTATTAATGCACCCCTTTAATGAATTTTATCTTGTTAGATTGAATTATTTTGCTCACCAAGTTATGAGTTTCATGACAGATTCTGAATAGAGATGTGCGAATTACTGAAAAATTTGATTTGGCCAATTTCGTTTTGGACCTAATTTATTTGTGTCAAATCACTATTCTGGCCTAAAGAGAGGCTCAATTGAGGTGTAGAACAATTTGCCTTGTCCTACCACGCATAGGGAGTGTGCTGTGTTAGTGAAATAATACTGTTATTCAGTATGACATGCAGATTACAGGCATCATTTTTAGAATCCCTGCAGCAGAGCATCTGGATGTTGCAGATTTTTAATGTAATTTTTATTTAATTTAATTTTAATTTATTTACATTTTTTGATTACCCATACTGGTGAGCTCGATGCTCCTCCACCAGGCGAGATGCCACCTGTTCCAGCCCCTGCCTCTCAGCGCCCCCCCCCCCCCTGACTGTGAAAGTGCGAATGTTTCATTTAATCAGTTATGGTTTGTTGTTATCGTTCCAAGCTGTTTCATTAGATTCTTGTGATAATTCCATAATGTCCTGGTGTTTACTTTGAACTAATACTGTATGACCACAAAACCCAAACCAACAAGGAGTCCCATGGTGGAACAATAACAGAGCCTAGAGGTGGCAGCAGCATGAGGAGACCATAATCTGGCAGAATGACACAGCCTTGAATTGGTGGCAGCAAGAGGAGACAATAGGGCTTCAAAATCCCTAAGATCAAAAGATTAATTTTCTAATTTAAATTGAAAATTTATGGTAGCTAGTGCTACCAGAAAAAAATGTAGGTAATGTATCAGGCCCAGCAGCATCAGTAAACCATATTGTGGCTGAATGACACAGCCTGGAGCTAGTGGCAGCATGAGGAGACCATATAGTGGCTGAATTGCACAGCCTGGAGGTGGCGGTAGCATAAGGAGGACATATGGTGGCAGAATGAGATAGCCTGAAGGTGGCAGCAGCAGCATCAGGAGTCCTGAAAGTGACCCGGTGACAGAGTTGTGCGGTGGGTGGCAATACCAATCCCCGGTGACAAAGGTGGGGGAAAAAAGGTCTGATGCGTAGGAAAGTTTGTAACTGGGGATCAGCGCCTTAAATCTGTTTGGCACTGTCCATATTTGTGAAGTGTTGGTGTGGCACCATGGTCAAGCTACTCCCATGCATCAGGCATTGGTGGGTGGAAATCCTGGCTGATCCATGCCTGATTCATCTTCACAAAGGTCAGTCTCTCCACATTTTTCGTGGACAGACAAGTTCTCCTTGGGGTGACTATGGGACACGGTGGAGGATGAGGAGGTGGAGTCGCACACTGTCGCAGGACCAACAGCCTGAGAGCGTGGAGACGGAAGTAGTGTGACCTGTCAAAATTGCTGTTGTGGCTGTGCTGGAACCACATTCCCCCAGTGGGCCATAAAGGACATGTATTGTCCCTGACCGTAGTTACAGCTCCACACGTCGACAAAGTGTTGGTGTGCACAAGTAAGTATTGAGGATATGTATAACGTAAAACTTAACTTTTAACATTATTCTTAGGATAAAATATATGGACCCCAAATTTTTTTCTATCTAACAAAAGTAAAGGTGTGCAAATAAACACCATGTGCCATATACACCACTAAGTATTGATGCGATGCAAAGACCTCAAAAAGGTGGAAGGGAAAAATGTATGGTCCTCAATACTTAATTGTGGTCTAATGCAGAGGAATTTCTGTAACTGGGGACCAGCGCCTTAATTATGTTTTGCAGTATCCATGGCAGCACAATGAGAGAGCCTGGAGGGGGTAGCATCAGCATGAGGAGGCCATATGGCAGCACAATGACAGAGCCTTAAGGTGGCAGCATCAGCATGAGGAGACCATAGAGCAACACAATGCGAGAGCCTGGGGGTGGCAACATCAGCATGAGGAGACCATAGAGCAGCACAATGAGAGAGCCTGGAGGTGGCAGCACCAGCATGAAGAGACCATATGGCGGCAAAATGACAGAGCCTTGAGGTGGCAGCATCAGCATGAGAAAACCATAGAGCAGCATAATGAGAGAGCCTGGGGTGGCAGCATCAGCATGAGGAGACCATAGAGCAGAACAATGAGAGAGCCTGGAGGTGGTAGCATCAGGATGAGGAGACCATAAAGCATCACAATGAGAGAGCCAGAAGGTGGCAGCAGCAGAATGAGGGCCATGCCAAGTGAGGGTTGAGTCTGAGGAACCCACCAACTGGGGGTGTTGGATGTCACTTGGGATGAAGTTGATGACCGAGTGAATCAATCAATCACGGCTGCTGGATTGCTGGTCGAGACACCACTTCTAGCTGACACCAGGAGCTCAGACCTCTCACTGCGACTCCTGCTGCCACACGCCCCTACTCTGCTACAACCTCTGCCTGTGCCTAATGAATTTTGGCCTCTGCTGTGACCTCTGCCTACGCCTGATGAATTTAGGCCTCTGCCACTCCTCTGTGTTTGTCCTGGCACTTCTCTGCCTGACATACTTAGTGCGTAAATGAGGGGAGTACAACACGCTTCACTACGCTTAAAACAGTATTTGTCTAGAACAGCAGCAGGTATAAACTTTTGGCTGTCCTTTCACAGTATATAGGCCCTTGAGTTTAACAGGTACAAAATAATACACCACTTAGATGTACGTATAAGGTATGCACTTATGAGGACAGAAAAATGCGCTACAGTATGCTTAAAAAAGTATTGGAGTAAAACAACAGCCGGTGATTACTTTTGGCTGTCCTTTCACAGTATCTAGGCCCTTGACAGATTAACAGGTAAAAAATAGTACACTACTTAGATGTAGGTATGTGGTATGCACTTATGAGGGCAGAAAAATGCGCTACAGAACGCATATAAAATTTATTTGTGCACAATACCAGCAGTACACAACAGTGCTGCAGCACACAGTCGCTGTGTACTAAACCCAAAATTGCACTCTCTCAAAGACTATTAGGAATGGACTGCTGGTTATTATACCATCTACAGACTAGTATAACCAGCAGATGATTTGTTGTGGAATAAAGACACAGAATTACACTGACAAATTATTCCTGTCTCCTCTGCTAAGGTTTATGAAGTTGAGGCAGCTTGTTTAAACGTATAGGTAACACACAGCTATGTGCCCCTCTCTGTAATACTATGCCGAAGAAAGTGACTGGGAGGTTAATGGCAGCAGTAAAAATTATTTTCTTTGAAAAAAAACACACTGCTCTCTGTCCACCAGAGCGCTGATGTGACTAGGAGGTGAAACGCTGCTGTAAAAAGCTTTTCTGTATAACACACAGTGATGTCCGTCCTATCTCTCTGCAGTGTAATGAATGAAGTGACTGGCCAGAATTTGGCTGCCGATTATAAAGGGCTGTGACATCACAGGGGTAACTGGCTGCTGATAGGCTGCATCCTGCATGTGATTCAGGGTCACCCTGCCTACCCTTGTTCCCGTCTTCCCAGGATTCCTTGCCCCATGTCTTCACATGTGGATACACCATTTTAGATGCCCTGGAGCCTGGAACGCACTAAATTGAGTTTAAAGAAGCAATTTTTCATGAAATTCGTAAGGAATATGGATTTTTCATATTCGATTCGCTCATCTCTAATTCTGAACCATGAGGTCACTTCTACATTATGTATCACTGTAAGTTCCAAGACTTCCCGCAATTTGTCTCCAAGTCTTGTAGGGGCCTCTGCGGTGTCACGTGACTTTGGTCGGCCATGGCCTATGGTGTCCCTTACACCTGATGAGAAACCAGTTCTTTACCCACTGCTAATGTCCTTTAATACATTTTATAAGACACATTACTGAATATGTAATGAAATCCCCAAATCTATTAATCTTCTCTGTTCTCCGTGCACCCGTAGCTGCAGGTGCGACCGTCGTGCCATGTCGCCAAGCACACCGTGGGGATAATATTAGTTCTCATTTTTACATACACCATTAATCTTTCATTTATAAATAGTTGGAGAATTCCACATGGACACTTTCTTAAGTGCTCTCAATATATAAGAAGCACAAGAAAATATTGTGGTCGGGTCCGGTCCAATATACTGCAACCATTCTGCCCCTATGACTGGACTATTTTGTGTCTAAAGATCTAGCTACAGAAAGTGACATGGCCATCACCTAATTCATATCATCTATGACATAAATAAAGTGGGAACTTTAATATTTTCCTCTTTTGTGAGTGCCGGATTTCCTCCTATATAGAACCTTGTTCTCCCGACATGACCATCACATCTACTGTATATAAGCTTGTTGGATGTCCCATTTCAAAATCATGGCTGATAATATTAAGTTGGGTCCTTTTTGCAGCTAAAACATCCTTCCCCGTAATAAGCAGGACATGGTTTTGCCCAAAGAGTTAAGTTTTCAGTTTTTTTTGGCTGGCATCATACGTAGCTGTGGTAGCGCCCGGACCAATTAGGGGGCATGTACTTGGAGCCTATCAAATCAGCTCTCTGAGTTCACACCCTCCTCAGGTGCCAGCCTGCCATTCATTGCTCACATTTGTTTGTCTCTATCAGCACTTGCTCTTGTCTTGTATATTCAACCTTTGGCTATGGTCTCCTGACTATTCTCCTATCTTCTGTATCCGTACTGTAACGCTCTTTATGGTAAAGACCCAGCCTGTTGACTCTGATTTTGCATCTATTTGTGTATTCCCTGACTGTCCTCCCCCCCCCCTCCCCTTTAACCCTTATATCCCGACCTAATTTCCCTGACCTTTGATCTAGTAGTAAAGAGATTACATGAGGAGGTTTGTTACAGTGTATCATCCCAGTATTACGGGGAATCCTTGAATGAGCCCTGACTGTAGCCCTCCAGATGTTACAAAACTATAACTCTCAGCTGCCTGGACAGCCAATGGCTGTTTTGCAACATCTGGAGGGCCGCAGTTTGAGACCACAGTTCTAGAGTGAAGACTTAGCAGCATTATGTGCAGTCACTATCACTGTATGTACCTCATGTTGTGAGGTTAATGTACAGAGCTAAGAGCCCCATGACATACGGCCATATGACAACGCGGGTGATTTAATGGCAGACATGGCTGAATATTCTCACAAAACCTTTTTTCTATGAGCGGATTTAATCAATTTTATGGACAGCGAAGCTCTGTTTAACATTCATTCCTAGATTTAATATCCATTTTATTACATGTAGCCCTCGCTGACCTCAGGTTCCGTAATTAGACTCCGTGTCCTGACATAGCAGATATATTACTATATTAGGACCGGGAGAGGATTTGCATTTATAAGACTTGATCGAGATTAAATTATTGTTACTGGAGATCACAGGGTTAAACAGGATCAGTACTATTGTATCTACAGTGTATGATAATGTGGACTATATATATGATGTGTGATAATGTGACTATATATGAGGTATGATAATGTGGATTATATATGATGTATGATAATGTGACTATATATATATATATATATATATATATATATATATATATATATATATATGATGTATGATAATGTGGACTATATATGGTGTATGATAATGTGGACTATATATATATATGATGTATGATAATGTGACTATATATATATATATATATATATATATATATATGATGTATGATAATGTGGACTATATATGATGTGTGATAATGTGACTATATATATATATATATATATGATGTATGATAATGTGGACTATATATGAGGTATGATAATGTGGATTATATATGATGTATGATAATGTGACTATATATATATATATATATATATATGATGTATGATAATGTGGACTATATATGGTGTATGATAATGTGACTATATATGTATATGATGTATGATAATGTGGACTATATATGGTGTATGATAATGTGGACTATATATATATATATATATATATATATATATATGATGTATGATAATGTGGACTATATATGATGTATGATAATGTGGACTATATATATGATGTATGATAATGTGACTATATATATATATATATATATATATATATATGATGTATGATAATGTGGACTATATATATATGATGTATGATAATGTGGACTATATATATATATATATATATATATATATATATATATATGATGTATGATAATGTGACTATATATATATATGATGTATGATAATGTGGATTATATATGATGTATGATAAAGTGGACTATATATATATATATATATATATATATATATATATACATGGTGTATGATAATGTGGACTATATATATATATATATATATATATATATATATATATATGGTGTATGATAATGTGGACTATATATGATGTATGATATTGTGGACTATATATATAATGTATGATAAGTGGACTATGTACATGATGTATGATAATGTGGACTATATATATGATGTATGATAATGTGGACTATATATATGATGTATGATAATGTGGACTATATATGGTGTATGATAATGTGGACTATATATATGGTGTATGATAATGTGGACTATATATATGGTGTATGATAAGTGGACTATGTATATGATGTATGATAAGTGGACTATGTATATGATGTATGATAAGTGGACTATATATATGATGTATGATAATGTGACTATATATGATGTATGATAATGTGGACTATGTATATGGTGTAGGATAATGTGGACTATATATGATGTATGATAATGTGACTATATATGGTGTATGATAATGTGACTATATATGATGTATGATAATGTGGACTATGTATATGTTGTATGATAATGTGGACTATATATATGTTGTATGATAATGTGGACTATATATATGATGTATGATAATGTAGACTATATATATGGTGTATGATAATGTGGACTATATATATGGTGTATGATAATGTGGACTATATATATGATGTATGATAATGTGGACTATATATATATATATATATATATATGATGTATGATAATGTGGACTATATATATATATGATGTATGATAATGTGGACTATATATATATGATGTATGATAATGTGGACCATATATATGATGTATGATAATGTGGACTATATATATATATGATGTATGATAATGTGGACTATATATATATATATGATGTATGATAATGTGGACTATATATATGATGTATGTTATTGTGGACTATATATATATGATGTATGATAATGTGGACTATATATATATATATATGATGTATGATAATGTAGACTATATATATGGTGTATGATAATGTGGACTATATATATGATGTATGATAATGTGGACCATATATATGATGTATGATAATGTGGACTATATATATATATGATGTATGATAATGTGGACTATATATATGTTGTATGATAATGTGGACTACATATATGATGTATGATAATGTGGACTATATATATGGTGTATGATAATGTGGACTATATATATGATGTATGATAATGTGGACTATATATATGTTGTATGATAATGTGGACTATATATATGATGTATGATAATGTAGACTATATATATATGGTGTATGATATGTGGACTATATATGATGTATGATAATGTGGACTATATATATGATGTATGATAATGTGGACCATATATATGATGTATGATAATGTGGACTATATATATATATGATGTATGATAATGTGGACTATATATATATATGATGTATGTTATTGTGGACTATATATATATATATATATATATATATATATATATATATATATATATATAGATATGATGTATGATAATGTGGACTATATATATATACATGGTGTATGATAATGTGGATTATGGGTGTATTGTGCTGTTTAATACGACCAATAAGTAATTTGTTTTTATAATCCTTATATAAGTGGTGAAGCTCTTTTTCGTTTGTGTATACATTCTATTTGCATTTATAGAGTCCGAAACTATCAGTCAGGGTTGTGGGCGGTGACATCTGCTGTAGAAATCCGCATGTTATTAGGGATTAAGGATATTTTGTGGACGGGCGATCAGCATATTATCTTAATAAGTGTCCCTGTCATATCACAGGCAAGCACTGAATCCGCCCTTGTTCACCATGCAATCACTTCCTAAGTCTCCTGTGCTGTGCTGGGGACTCCTCATCCAATCACTGCAGGCAGCTCTGTAACCCCCTCTTCCCTGTTTTCATGCTTCAGTCTGATAGGGCAGGAGTGAGCACAGAGGAATTCAAGTCCAGTCCTCACTTCCTGGACTTTGTCCATGCCTGTGCTTCAGCTGGGACAAAGATGATGCTGCAGCCAGACAGGATTATGTTCTGAATGGAGACCTCTCCAATACTGCCCCCATGTGGTCTCCTCTAGTAACTGTGACCTCTCCAATACTGCCCCCTGTGGTCTCCACTAGTAACTGTGACCTCTCCAATACTGCCCCCTGTGGTCTCCTCTAGTAACTGTGACCTCTCCAATACTGCCCTCTGTGGTCTCCAGTAGTAACTGTGACCTCTCCAATACTGCCCCCTGTGGTCTCCACTAGTAACTGAGACCCCTCCAATACTGCCCCCTGTGGTCTCCTCTAGTAACTGTGACCTCTCCAATACTGCCCCCTGTGGTCTCCACTAGTGACTGTGACCTCTCCAATACTGCTCCCTGTGGTTATCACTAGTAACTGTGACCTCTCTAATACTGCCCCCTGTGGTTATCACTAGTAACTGTGAACCCACAACAGAATGGAACATTCGTTTAGCCGTTCCAGTGGTGCAGATACCTGCGTGTCGCTCATTTTTGCACATAAATGGCGATTTTTTTTTTAGCGAACTGGCCATTTATGTTGATAAATGAGCGACATTTGGTGCATGTACAACGCCTGTATCAAGGGGCGTGAAGGAGGGATAAAGAAGGCTTGAAGGGGGCTCGGCCTTGCATTTAGGGGGTGTCCAGGGGCGGGGCAAGACACATCTGTGTGTTGGGAATATGTTAAAAGAACACACCTATAATTTAGGAAAACATTTTATCGTCATCCAGAATATATGCCGAGAAAATTAACCCCAAGCGTGCTGCATGTCCTGGGCCACAGAGTATAATGCGGCGCGGATGAGCGGAGTTCCTCCAGTATATCACGTGCTGTTAGAGTCTGCCGCTGTTTACTATCTTTTACATTGTGGTTGTGTTACGTGTTTGTTTCCCTCTAATGTGTAAATGTTGGAGTTTCAGGAGTTTCCCCAGTGGACGGTGAAAATTGATGTAATAAGAAGTTCCATATGTATGTAGGCGTGCGCCGCATATTTTACCACAACAGTCAATGTTTAAATATTTTAACACACATTGAAGCGGAGAAGATACAGATGGAATATATATGGCCGGGGCTGCGCCGTAACATTTCCACTAGTTAAAATGGAACAAAGTCCTGACAGTCGTCTACGGTCCACATGTGGCTCATTACGCTTTATGGAGACGCTCGAGCTCTATTGCCTTTCGAAAATCTATTTAAGCCACGTACTTTCTGATGCGCAATTTGTAGTTAAAACAGATGCCGGAATAATTTCCCCATCTTCATAATGACTCCCGACTACTAAAAACTCTGTCTTGGCTCAATGTCCATTGGCGACTGTAGTACAAAGATGTTCTGTCCTTCAGAGCCGTCCGCGGTGTGTGTGATCTCCGGATGAGTGTGGATGAGTATGGCCGCCCTGTATGGAGATTAGCCCCATGACCCCCGAACAAAGATAAAATCCAGGGATCAGTCTGTGTGAATTAACATTAAATGGGGGAAGATCCAGTAAATGGAAGGAAGTCTGGTCATTGGGGCTACAGGGGGCAGTATTGGAGAGGTCACAGTTACTAGAGGAGACCACAGGGGGGCAGTATTGGTGAGGTCACAGTTACTAGTGGAGACCACAGGGGGGCAGTATTAGAGAGGTCACAATTACTAATGGAGACCACAGGGGGCAGTATTGGAGAGGTCACAGTTACTAGTGGAGACCACAGGGGGTAGTATTGGAGAGGTCACAGTTACTAGAGGAGACCACAGGGGGTAGTATTGGAGAGGTCACAGTTACTAGAGGAGACCACAGGGGGGCAGTATTGTTGAGGTCACAGTTACTAGTGGAGACCACAGGGGGGCAGTATTAGAGAGATCACAGTTACTAGTGGAGACCACAGGGGGCAGTATTGGAGAGGTCACAGTTACTAGTGGAGACCACAGGGGGTAGTATTGGAGAGGTCACAGTTACTAGTGGAGACCACAGGGGGGCAGTATTGGAGAGGTCACAGTTACTAGTGGAGACAACAGGGGGCAGTATTGAAGAGGTCACAGTTACTAGTGGAGACCACAGGGGGGCAGTATTAGAGAGGTCACAGTTACTAGTGGAGACAACAGGGGGCAGTATTGAAGAGGTCACAGTTACTAGTGGAGATGACAGGGGGCAGTATTAGAGAGGTCACAGTTACTAGTGGAGACCAGAGGGGGGCAGTAATGGAGAGGTCACAGTTACTAGTGGTGACCACAGTGGGCAGTATTGGAGAGGTCACAGTTACTAGTGGGGACCACAGTGGGCAGTATTGGAGAGGTCACAGTTACTAGTGGAGACCACAGGGGGCAGTATTGGGGAGGTCACAGTTACTAGTGGAGACCACAGGGGACAGTATTGGAGAGGTCAGTTACTAGTGGAGACCACAGGGGGCAGTATTGGAGAGGTCACAGTTACTAGTGGAGACAACAGGGGGCAGTATTGGAGAGTTCACAGTTACTAGTGGAGAGCACAGGGGGCAGTATTGGTGAGGTCACAGTTACTAGTGGTGACCACAGGGGGCAGTATTGGAGAGGTCACAGTTACTAGTGGAGACCACAGGGGGCAGTATTGTAGAGGTCACAGTTACTAGTGGAGACCACAGGGGGGCAGTATTAGAGAGGTCACAATTACTAGTGGAGACCACAGGGGGTAGTATTGGAGAGGTCACAGTTACTAGTGGAGACCACAGGGGGGCAGTATTGGAGAGGTCACAGTTACTAGTGGAGACAACAGGGGGCAGTATTGATGAGGTCACAGTTACTAGTGGAGACCACAGGGGGGCAGTATTAGAGATGTCACAGTTACTAGTGGAGACAACAGGGGGCAGTATTGAAGAGGTCACAGTTACTAGTGGAGATGACAGGGGGCAGTATTAGAGAGGTCACAGTTACTACTGGAGACCAGAGGGGGGCAGTAATGGAGAGGTCACAGTTACTAGTGGTGACCACAGGGGGCAGTATTGGAGAGGTCACAGTTACTAGTGGGGACCACAGTGGGCAGTATTGGAGAGGTCACAGTTACTAGTGGAGACCACAGGGGGCAGTATTGGGGAGGTCACAGTTACTAGTGGAGATCAGAGGGGGGCAGTATTAGAGAGATCACAGTTACTAGAGGAGACCACAGGGGGCAGTATTGGAGGGGTCACAGTTACTAGTGGTGACCACAGGGGGCAGTATTGGAGAGGTCACAGTTACTAGTGGAGATGACAGGGGGCAGTATTAGAGAGGTCACAGTTACTAGTGGAGACCAGAGGGGGGCAGTAATGGAGAGGTCACAGTTACTAGTGGTGACCACAGGGGGCAGTATTGGAGAGGTCACAGTTACTAGTGGGGACCACAGTGGGCAGTATTGGAGAGGTCACAGTTACTAGTGGAGACCACAGGGGGCAGTATTGGAGGGGTCACAGTTACTAGTGGAGACTACAGGGGGCAGTATTGGAGAGGTCACAGCTACTAGTGGAGACCACAGGGGGCAGTATTGGAGAGGTCACAAATAATAGTGGAAACCAGAGGAGGCAGAATTGGAGAGGTCACAAATACTAGTGGAGACCGCAGTGAGCATATTGGAGAGGTCACAATTACTAGTGAAGACCAGGGTGGACTGGCTATCGGGCACGCCGGGCATTTGCCGGTAGGCCAGGCCATCCTCCTGCACTGTACGGTAACACAATGCGAGAGTCTTATGCCAGAGCAGGAGGCAGAGAGTAAAAACGCTCGGCCTCCAGCTGCTCTCCGGCTCACCTGTAATTGCTCCGCCCCTAAATAAGAGCCAGCACCTGTACGCACGTTGGTCGGCCGCCGCGTAATGAAGCTCACTCACGTCACGCTCTCAGAATTCAAGGGCTGGCATCACTACATCCTGATGCCAGCCCTAGGTATTCTGAGAGGTTGATGTGAGCGAGCGTCATTACGCTGCGGCCGACCGACGTGCATAGTCGTGCTGGCTTTTATCTGGGGAAAGGTGCTGCTCTGAATCCCCATCAACTACAAAGGTACCAGTCGGGGGTGGGGGGTTGTCTAATCTGGGGGTACTACTGTTGAAATTGGTTAATATGATTCTGAATGCTGATCAATATATTAATACTTATATGCCATTGCTAATGCTGCAAAAATATATTTGTTACCCGCCCTTAACCTATATACCAGCTTGCAATCTGCTTGTGACTAAGATGGAGACCTTGGGATGAGGCCAAGAGAAGCGAGATAAAGAAGGCTGAAGGTTGGAAGACAAAATATTTGAAGAGATATAGACTGTGTAGACGCACAGAGAAATACGTCATTTTCCAGTATGAGAGTGAGAGGGCAGCATAAGTGAACTTTGGCCAAGAGAGAAATGGATGCTTAAATATGCTAATATATACACAGACGCAATACTCAAATAACCAATCAGAATATAACAGGAGGATTTTGACGTGATAACTAACTTCCCTTTTTTGTCAAATGTAAAAACCAATATACAGATGAGTGTAGAGATGAACAAAGAAACTCGGCGACTCACCCCTGCTGCAAATGACTTTATTTGGTCACAGATGACACTGCATATTACCAGACATCAAGGCAGGACAAGGATGGAGGGAGGCATCAAGGCAGGACAAGGATGGAGGGAGGCATCAAGGCAGGACAAGGATGGAGGGAGGCATCAAGGCAGGACAAGGATGGAGAGAGGCATCAAGGCAGGACAAGGATGGAGGGAGGCATCAAGGCAGGACAAGGATGGAGGGAGGCATCAAGGCAGGACAAGGATGGAGGGAGGCATCAAGGCAGGACAAGGATGGATGGAGGCATCAAGGCAGGACAAGGATGGAGGGAGGCGTCAAGGCAGGACAAGGATGGAGGGAGGCATCAAGGCAGGACAAGGATGGAGGGAGGCATCAAGGCAGGACAAGGATGGAGGGAGGCATCAAGGCAGGACAAGGATGGAGGGAGGCATCAAGGCAGGACAAGGATGGAGGGAGGCATCAAGGCAGGACAAGGATGGAGTCGGCATCAAGGCAGGACAAGGATGGAGGGAGGCATCAAGGCAGGACAAGGATGAAGGGAGGCAGGGGTTGGGTGTTTCAGCGCAGTTTCGTGCCAAACTGGCACTTCTTCAAGCCACTCAGAGTGTTGTCTGGTGATATGCAGTGTCGTCTGTGACCAAATAAAGTCGTTTGCAGCAGTGGTGAGTCGCCAAGTTTCTTTGTTCATCTCTACACTCGCCTGTATTTTGGGACTGCTATATCCCACTTGTGCACCACCAATACTGCTCCCTGCAGCGGGTTTTGGCACATCCTAGCTTCAGCAAATAGAGACTGTTTACCCCTATCGATAGTAGTGCCAGTCTATGCACTCTTCACTACAGTGTAAAAACCAATGTACTTCCGTGTAATAAACAGAACTCTGAGATCTCCTGGGGATGGCTCCTGAGCTTCCTGCTGAGAAGGAGCTTTATACCAACTTTTTGTCTGGTGTATATTTCTTTTGTCGACACTCAGCAGTATACAGCGGCAGTAATGCACATTTTAAGGCCTATCCAGAAGCCATCCTTAACACTACCTACCTACTGGGGGGGGGGTCTAATCTGGGGATACTACTGGCCTACTGGGGGGTCTAATCGGGGGTTACTACCTGCCTACTGGGGGGGTTATTATGGGGGTACTACCTGCCTACTGGGGGGGGGGGGGTTAATCAGGGGTTACTACCTGCCTACTGGGGGGGGTTATTATGGGGGTACTACCTGCCTACTGGGGGGGTTATTATGGGGGTACAACCTGCCTACTGGGGGGGGGGTTAATCGGGGGTTACTACCTGCCTACTGGGGGGGTTATTATACTACCGGATTACTGGGGGGGGGGGTCTAATCGGGGGTTACTACCTGCCTACTGGGGGGGGGGGTTATTATGGGGGGACTACCTGCCTACTGGGGGGGTTATTATGGGGGTACTACCGACCTACTGGGGGGTCTAATCGGGGGTTACTACCTGCCTACTAGGGGGGTTATTATGGGGGTACTACTTGCCTACTGGGGGGGATAATCTGGGAGTACTACCTGTCTCCTGGGGGGGATTAATCTGGGGGTACTACCTGCCTACTAGGGGGGAGGGGGTTAATTTGGGAGTACTACCTGTCCACTTGGGGGAAGGGTGTTAATCTGGGGGTACTACCTGCCTACTGGGGGGTTAATCTGGCGGTACTATCTGCCTACTGGGGGGGGGGAATTATCTGGGGGTGCTACCTGTTTACTGAGGGTGATTAATCTGGGGGTACTACCTGCACACTGGGGGGGGGGTAATTTGGAGTTACTACCTGTCTACTGGGGGGGGGGAGAGGGGATTAATCTGGTGGTACTACCTGTCTACTGGGGGGTCTCATCTGGGGATACTACCTGTCTACTGGGGGGGGGGAGGGGGTTAATACTGGGGGTATTACCGGTCTACTGGGGGGAAGGGGGTTAATCTGGGGGTAATACCTGTCTACTGGGGGGAAAGGGGGTAAATCTGGGGGTACTACCTGCCTACTGGGGGGGGGGAGGGGATAATCTGGGGGTACTACCTGTCTACTGGGGGATTAATCTGTGGGTACTACCTGTCTACTGGGGGATTAATCTGGGGGTACTACCTGTCTACTGGAGGAGGGGGTTAATTTGGGGTTACTAACTATTTACTGAGGGGGAAGGGGGTTAATTTGGGGGTACTACCTGTCTACTGGGGGGGGGGGAGAGGGGGTTAATCTGGTGGTACTACCTGTCTACTGGGGGGTCTCATCTGGGGATACTACCTGTCTACTGGGGGGGTTAATCTGGGGGTACTACCTGTCTACTGGGGGGCTAATCTGGGGGAACTACCTGCCTACAGGGGGAGGGGGGTCTAGTATGGGCGGATTACCTGCTTACACACCTTCTAACCTAACTACCATGAGATGATATATGGGGGCAGGAGAATGTGACATGAAGGAGAATGTGGCATAAAATGGACATGTGACATAGGGGGAGAATGTGACATGGGGGGGGGGATAGAAATGAAATGGGTTGTGGACATGAAATGGGGGAATAGATGTAAAATGGGGGGAGATTGGACATGAAATGGGAGGATTTCACCCTTTATTTATTATATTGAAATCGCAATATTTAGGTCCATAATCACAATCGCAGTTTCCCCATATTGCAATTGCAGTACCCATACCTGGCGACCTAACTACCTACATCAGTGTTTCCCAACCAGGGTGCCAAACTAAGACTCCACAGCCAGAGGCCGTCTCGGCATGCTGGGAGTATAGTTTCGCAACAGCTATAGGCACCATAGTTGGGGAAACGGTGACCTACCTACATACCTGCCTACCTGCCCTTTTACTGAGTGGGACACCAGGGGGGGCGTTATTACAGGCTATAGATGAGGAGATTGTGTAGCGTTGAGGAGAGCACTGGAAAAAAGCAGAGTCTAAGATGTTTGTTCTGCAGATGAAGAGAGATGAAGTTTTGGCTGGAAGAAGACATCATGGCGGTCTGAGTCTGACGGGGGAAGAAAAGGAAAGAGGACGACGATGATCAGAAAAGACGTGACCTGTGAGTTCCTTCATGTAGCTGTAATCACTAATATGGGGTATATATCCTGTGTACAGCTGGTGTATACCTCTATATGCTCCTGTATATAATCACTTATGGTATATATCCTGTGTACAGCTGGTGTATACCTCTATATGGTCCTGTATATAACCACTTGGAGTATATGGTATACAAATCCAGTGCATAGGTGGTATCTACCTCTATATGGTGAATGTATGTGGGGATATTGGTCTTTTGTATAGTCGATTTTATTCGGTAACAATATAGCGGTATTAGTCAGTGGCAATGGTCATGGTGGTCATGGTGTGGCAGTATTATTTGTCCCTTACTTGTAACACACTAGCACTGTGCACGCATTTTGATTTTGTTTGGAGATGCTGACCATTTATGTTTTTTTTGTACTGGTAAGATTAGTAAGTATTATTGGTCTCAGATTTGGTCACTAACAGTATGATGGTAATATGTTTGGTGGTAATATTCCTCTTTTTACTATGGTATAATTGGTAATATTGGTCTCAGTATACAGGATTTGCTCAGTAACAGTAACATGGTGATATGTATGGTGATAATATTTCCTCCTTACATGCAGGTGTTATTTGGTAACTCTCTGCTTTTATAATGTGTGTGTAATATATATATATATATATATATATATATATATATATATATATATATATATATATATATATATATATATATATGTATATATATATATATATATATAATTTTTTTTTTTTTATGTACCCTATTATAACCAACTACTACCAGTGGAAACCTCAGGGGGCAGTATTGGAGAGGTCACAGTTACTAGTGGAAACCACAGGGGGAAGTATTGGAGGGGTCACAGTTACTAGTGGAGACCACAGGGGGCAGTATTGGAGGGGTCACAGTTACTAGAGGAGACCACAGGGGACAGTATTGGAGAGGTCACAGTTACTAGTGGAAACCACAGGGGGCAGTATTGGAGGGGTCACAGTTACTAGAGGAAACCACAGGGGGCAGTATTGGAGAGGTCACAGTTACTAGAGGAGACCACAGGGAGCAGTATTGGAGAGGTCACAGTTACTAGTTGAGACCACAGGGGGCAGTATTGTAGAGGTCACAGTTACTAGTGGAGACCACAGGGGGCAGTATTGGAGAGGTCACAGTTACTAGTGGAGACCACAGGGGACAGTATTGGATAGGTCACAGTTAATTGTGAAGACCACAGGGGGCAGTATTGGAGGGGTCACAGTTACTAGTGGAGTCCACAGGGGACAGTATTGGAGAGGTCACAGTTACTAGTGGAGACCACAGGGGGCAGTATTGGAGAGGTCACAGTTACTAGTGGAGACAACAGGGGGCAGTATTGGAGGGTTCACAGTTACTAGTGGAGAGCACAGGGGGCAGTATTGGTGAGGTCACAGTTACTAGTGGTGACCACAGGGGGCAGTATTGGAGAGGTCACAGTTACTAGTGGAGGCCACAGGGGGCAGTATTGGAGAGGTCACAGTTACTAGTGGAGACCACAGGGGACAGTATTGGATAGGTCACAGTTAATTGTGAAGACCACAGGGGGCAGTATTGGAGAGGTCACAGTTACTAGTGGAGACCACAGGGGACAGTATTGGAGAGGTCAAAGTTACTAGTGGAGACCACAGGAGGCAGTATTGGAGAGGTCACAGTTACTAGTGGAGACCACAGGGGACAGTATTGGAGAGGTCACAGTTACTAGTGGAGACCACAGGGGACAGTATTGGAGAGGTCACAGTTACTAGTGGAGACCACAGGGGGCAGTATTGGAGAGGTCACAGTTAATCGTGAAGACCACAGGGGGCAGTATTGGAGGGGTCACAGTTACTAGTGGAGACCACAGGGGGCAGTATTGGAGAGGTCACGGTTACTAGTGGAGACCACAAGGGGCGGTATTGGAGAGGTCACAGTTACTAGTGGAGACCACAGGGGGCAGTATTGGAGAGGTCACAGTTACTAGTGGAGACCACAGGGGGCAGTATTGGAGAGGTCACAGTTTCTAGTGGAGACCACAGGAGGCAGTATTAGAGAGGTCACAGTTACTAGAGGAGACCAGAGGGGGCAGTATTGGAGAGGTCACAGTTATTAGTGGAGACCACAGGGGGCAGTATTGGGGAGGTCACAGTTACTAGTGGAGACCACAGGGGGCAGTATTGAGAGGTCACAGTTACTAGTGGAGGCCACAGGGGGCAGTATTAGAGAGGTCACAGTTACTAGTGGAGACCACAGGGGGCAGTATTGGAGAGGTCACAGTTACTAGTGGAGACCACAGGAGGCAGTATTGGAGAGGTCACAGTTACTATTGGAGACCACAGGGGGGCAGTATTGGAGAGGTCACAGTTACTAGTGGAGACCACAGGGGGCAGTATTGGAGAGGTCACAGTTAGTAGATGAGACAACAGGAGGTGAAGCAGGAGGGATGGTCTTTTTTTTACACAGTAAACATCATTGTCATTACGAATATATATCACTATAGTCTAAATATTAGCAAAATTGCTAAGTGCTGATATTCGCGGTAAAAATTTGCATTTCGATTTATTCACGCTCAATACTAGTCTCCAGTTCCCTGGCTTCTTTTTCTCCTTAGACAACACATGATGCTCTGCTGTCTCGATGCTCTGCTGTCTCGATGCTCTGCTGTCTCGATGCTCTGCTGTCTCAGGACGTGTGACTGTATCTTATCTCTGAACTTCACCCCCTAAGTGATGTCACCACCTCTGACCAGCGCCTACAGCCCCATCACTATATTTCTGTCATATACATAGGTATCTTTATTGGGTATTTAGGGAGGAATGAGGTGTGGTTACAGCATGCTGCCTTGTCCTGAACAATATCACTACCAGAGGAGCAGACAGGGTATGACAACAGCAGATGCTGCAGCCTCACTGATTGTGCGATAGGCGATTTGGGAGGGGAGTAGGCAGGGTGGAAAAACTATGACAGAAGAGCAAGGGGAAAGCAATGCATTCTGGGAACTGTAGTATCTGAGCAGCTGCACAATTAGAAAGTACTGGACTAAATTCCCCATAAAACAGATGGATTTCTGATGGTTCCATTACAGGACACATAAAACAATGTTATTTGCATCTGTAGCATATTGTTTACCTGACATTGGAGGACACCTTTAACTCCACCTCTATGCAGAACATGTGGAGATCTGTATCAGAAGAAAATTAAAGGGGTATTCCAGTGGAAAACTTTTTTTTTTTCAAATCAACTGGGGAAAGTTAAACAGATTTCTAAATTACTTCTATAAAAAAAAATCTTAATCCTTTAGGTACTTATCAGCTGCTGTATGCTCCACAAGAAGTTGTGTAGTTCATTTCTGTCTGACCACAGTGCTCTCTGCTGACACCTCTGTCCGTGGCAGGAACTGACCAGAGCAGGAGAGGTTTGCTATGAGTATTTGCTCCTTCTCCGGACAATACCTTACAGGGACAGAAGTGTCAGCAGAGAGCACTGTGGTCAGACTGAAAATAACTACACAAATTCCTCTGCAGAATACAGCAGCTGATAAGTACTGGAAGGATTAAGATTTTTTTTATAGAAGTAATTTACAAATCTGTTTAACTTTATGGAGCCAGTTGATATAAAATAGATACATAAATGTCTTTCACCAGAGTACCCCTTTAAGCATAGGAATAAAAAAAAAAAAATAAATAAAGATCTAGCCTTCCGTAAAGAAACACAATAGCCCTAAATTTAGAATGTGAGGTCCCGGGGGCTAAACGGTTAACAGAAGGAGGAGATTATCTATTCATGTTATAGTTTTCAGTTACATTGAATTTAAATTGTTACTTTGTATCAATTTAATAAGTGATGTATCAGCCGAAACCTTTTCTATGATCACAATGAAGTCTCCTGCTCCGCCCTGGCACACGTTAAAGCGCCCTCGCCCTATTGTGCTGGCATACAGCAGGTATACGGCGGCGTACAGCACATTAGCAATGCTTTATGCTCCAGGTGATATACCGTTATATTTGGTGCCACATTATATATTTTTTCTGCTGCTTTTTATTGGAAACAGCTGCACGAAAGCATCGGAGAGGTGAACGTCAGCCCGCGGCGCACAACAGCTGTTACCTAGTGATTTACAATCCCCGGCTTAACGGAAAAGAATGGTTACAAGCGCTTGTAAGCCCCTCGGGCAAAAGGACAAAAGTTTGGGGGCTTAAGAAACGCTTCCGACATGGTAAATAGCAGTTTGCGGAGCGGAGAGAGAGAATAAATCTTGTCTGACAGCCCCTTATCATCTCACCGGAGCCGGAGACGTGGCAAGTCCGGCTGAGATGTTTCCTTGGCTTCAATAAGATGGAGGATAGCGAGGTCCTCGGCGCCGTACCCACCGGCGGGTAGTAATCTCATCTTATATTACAAAGTGGAAACACCAAGGGGATCCCGCGTCGCAACTTGTTTTATTGGAAAGGGGGGAGGCGGGTGTATACGCGTGGCTTACGCCTTCTTTATATGACCAAAGTGATATCAGTGCAAATTTATTTCTCCAAGGAGTTTAGGGATGGAAGACGTGACAGCCGAGATGGAGGAAGAGGAAGTTCTGCATCAGGTTTTCTTCTCTGGCGGGAATTTGGTTGGGAATCGGTCATTAATGGGGAAAACTAATTGTAGGATAATAAAGGTGCATCGGTGAATAAAAGAAAAACATTTTTTACATTCACAATATATGATAATGGCCCAAAGTGACTAAAGTTTTCAGTTGTCTAAAAGTGTGGGCCTCCAGATGTTGCAAAACTTCAACTCTCAGCATGCCCGGACAGCCGTTGGCTGTCCGGGCATGCTGGGAGTTAAAATTTTGCAGCATCTGGAGGACCACGGTTTGAGACTACTGGGATAAAAACAAATGTCCTGGTAAGAGCGGTGTCACAAATGATGATGTGTAACAAGTTTTAGTGAGTACAGCTCTGGAGTATAATACAAGATATAACTCAGGATCAGTACAGGATAAGTAATGTAATGTATGTACACAGTGACCTCACCAGCAGAATAGTGAGTACAGCTCTGGAGTATAATACAGGATATAACTCAGGATCAGTACAGGATAAGTAATGTAATGTATATACACAGTGACCTCACCAGCAGAATAGTGAGTACAGCTCTGGAGTATAATACAGGATATAACTCAGGATCAGTACAGGATAAGTAATGCAATGTATATACACAGTGACCTCACCAGCAGAATAGTGAGTACAGCTCTGGAGTATAATACAAGATATAACTCAGGATCAGTACAGGATAAATAATGTAATGTATGTACACAGTGACCTCACCAGCAGAATAGTGAGTGCAGCTCTGGAGTATAATACAGGATATAACTCAGGATCAGTACAGGATAAGTAATGTAATGTATGTACACAGTGACTCCACCAGCAGAATAGTGAGCACAGCTCTGGGGTATAATACAGGATATAACTCAGGATCAGTACAGGATAAGTAATGTAATGTATGTACACAGTGACCTCACCAGCAGAATAGTGAGTGCAGCTCTGGAGTATAATACAGGATATAACTCAGGATCAGTACAGGATAAGTAATGTAATGTATGTACACAGTGACTCCACCAGCAGAATAGTGAGTGCAGCTCTGGAGTATAATACAAGATATAACTCGGGATCAGTACAGGATAAGTAATGTAATGTATGTACACAGTGACTCCAGCAGCAGAATAGTGAGTACAGCTCTGGAGTATAATACAGGATATAACTCAGGATCAGTACAGGATAAGTAATGTAATGTATGTACACAGTGACCTCACCGGCAGAATAGTGAGTACAGCTCTGGAGTATAATACAGGATATAACTCAGGATCAGTACAGGATAAGTAATGTAATGTATGTACACAGTGACCTCACCAGCAGAATAGTGAGTACAGCTCTGGAGTATAATACAGGATATAACTCAGGATCAGTACAGGATAAGTAATGTAATGTATGTACACAGTGACCTCACCAGCAGAATAGTGAGTACAGCTCTGGAGTATAATACAGGATATAACTCAGGATCAGTACAGGATAAGTAATGTAATGTATGTACACAGTCACCTCACCAGCAGAATAGTGAGTACAGCTCTGGGGTATAATACTTCATGTAGTTGGCTGCATTTATAAGTTGATTTAACATTGTTAAAACTTTTAAATACCATCCTTGAAGAAGAACAATTACTGTATATAAAGGTGTAACAAACATGTTACTAAGATGTATGTCAGAAGTGTGTCTGGGTCTGAGTCCCCAGGTCTTATATATCAGGACATAACAAGGGGATCATGTCGGGTTCTCCCTCACAGGTGCCTGTATATAAATCATGTGTAATAGTAAAATACATCCTATAATGAGATAACAGGATCTAAGCCTTACTGTAAGTCACAGAGAGATAATTCAGTATATACCGCGCTGTCAGGTTACATCCAGTTTCCTGCAGAATATTAATGCAATATGGATTCTCGAACACAAATAGACGTCTTAGCTCGGAGAGGCGGTCAATATAATGTGTAAGTAAGCAATATAATCACTGGTGGTATTGTTAAGGAAAATCCGCAGCTACAATAGACATATAAATATTAACTACTGTATCGCAAGTCTAATAAATAATTCAGGTCTAAATAAAGAGCGGGGGAGGGGCGGGATCCTTACAGCGCAAACATCCTGCAGGAACATTCATTACAATGGGAAGAAATTTCTTATTGATCATTTGAAGTGGAAAAAAAAGCTCCTGTCGCTCTTTGAGCGCATCACAACACGAGCGAGCGTAATTATAAGTAAGAGGTGGAACGATTAGGAGGGACGGCGAGGATCGGGGCGAGCAGCAAAAGACAAGGAGGGGATCAATGCCGAACATTCTGAACGTGATTGAAAAGCGTTTTATACCGTCATATACATTTAACCGGCCTCAGGCTGCCTGCGCCAAACTCTGTGGATACAAATCAGCATGTGGATTGGTGAACGTTCACCAAACTGATAAATGACTAATCTAGAATATATAATAAGTGTATGAAAAAATGTAGGCGTGTGATAGTAGTTATATTATTACACATAGGAGCAGTATTATAGTAGTTATATTCTTGTATATAGGAGCAGTATTATAGTAGTTATATTCTTGTATATAGGAGGCAGTATTATAGTAGTGATATTCTTCTATATAGGAACAGTATTATAGTAGTTATATTCTTGTATATAGGGGCAGTATTATAGTAGTTATATTCTTGTACATAGGAGCAGTATTATAGTAGTTATATTCTTGTATATAGGAGCAGTATTATAGTAATTATATTCTTGTATATAGGGGCAGTATTATAGCAGTTATATTCTTGTATATAGGAGCAGTATTATAGTAGTTATATTCTTGTATATAGGAGCAGTATTATAGTAGTTATATTCTTGCATATAGGAGGCAGTATTATAGTAGTTATATTCTTGTATATAGGAGGCGGTATTATAGTAGTTATATTCTTGTGTATAGGAGGCAGTATTATAGTAGTTATATTCTTGTATATAGGAGGCCATATTATAGTAGTTATATTCTTGTATATAGGAGGCAGTATTATAGTAGTTATATTCTTGTATATAGGAGCAGTATTATAGTAGTTATATTCTTGTATATAGGAGCAGTATTATAGTAGTTATATTCTTGCATATAGGATCAGTATTATAGTAGATATATTCTTGTATATAGGAGCAGTATTATAGTAGCTATATTCTTGTATATATAGGAGGCAGTATTATAGTAGTTATATTCTTGTATATAGGAGCAGCATTATAGTAATTATATTCTTGTATATAGGAGCAGTATTATAGTAGTTATATTCTTGTATATAGGGGCAGTATTATAGTAGTTATATTCTTGTATATAGGAGCAGTATTATAGTAGTTATATTCTTGTATATAGGAGCAGTATTATAGTAGTTATATTCTTGTATATAGGAGCAGTATTATAGTAGTTATATTCTTGTATATAGAAGCAGTATTATAGTAGTTATATTCTTGTATATAGGAGCAGTATTATAGTAGTTATATTCTTGTATATAGGAGCAGTATTATAGTAGTTATATTCTTGTATATAGGAGCAGTATTATAGTAGTTATATTCTTGTATATAGGAGCAGTATTATAGTAGTTATATTCTTGTATATAGGAGCAGTATTATAGTAGTTATATTCTTGTATATAGGAGCAGTATTATAGTAGTTATATTCTTGTATATAGGAGCAGTATTATAGTAGTTATATTCTTGTATATAGGAGTAGTATTATAGTAGTTATATTCTTGTATATAGGAGCAGTATTATAGTAGTTATATTCTTGTATATAGGAGCAGTATTATAGTAGTTATATTCTTGTACATAGGAGCAGTATTATAGTAGTTATATTCTTGTATATAGGAGCAGTATTATAGTAGTTATATTCTTGTACATAGGAGCAGTATTATAGTAGTATTATAGTAGTCATATTCTTGTATATAGGAGCAGTATTATAGTAGTTATATTCTTGTATTTAGGAGGCAGTATTATAGTAGTTATATTCTTGTATATAGGAGCAGTATTATAGTAGTTATATTCTTGTATATAGGAGGCAGTATTATAGTAGTTATATTCCTGTATATAGGAGCAGTATTATAGTAGTTATATTCTTGTAAATAGGAGGCAGTATTATAGTAGTTATATTCTTGTATATAGGAGCAGTATTATAGTAATTATATTATTTTTCATGAAAGGAATTAGTTGTGCAGACTTGGTAGGTGACAGCTATTGTAGGTTTTCATCAACTGGTTTTGTGCCAATTTTAAATTTTAACAATTTTATAACCTGTAGAGAAAAGTCTTAGAAACTAATTCTCTTAACTCTGACGGAAGGAATGGAAGGTCTTTATGTAAGTTACCGCATTAGTTGGGACCACAGTAGATCCCATTACAATCCCTAATAACTGATTTAAAGTTCTATAATCGCTCCTTTTAATTCTAACAATTGTCTTTGCCTTTATCTGCCCTTTAATGATTACAATTTCCTCCACATAGAAATTGCAGCACCAAGAAGAAGAAGCTGTCAGGTTACGAAAATCAAAGTAATAGCCTACGTTCTGCAAATTATCACATTTTAAAACACCAAGTGCCAATCTGTGACATTTGGGTTGGGCTATAATGGTATAAAAGCCAGATTGAAAGCAAATATTTTCAGCCACATGACCCCAGAATTCGGATCAAGCTAGTACAGTATGATTGTATTTTATTGCATCGTATTGGAAACTAGATAAGTCAGAATAGTCTGGTGTTTGCAGTTTTCTTCAGCCTACCTTTTAGCTTTGCTGCATAGACTGGGACATAATGAACAGAGTCATGTCAGTATCATCAGAAGGTGGGTGCCGTCTTTTGTATTTCGATGAAGGTGTTGATAGTAAAACTGTATTCTATCATTCTATCCACAAGGATAATTCTCCGTATTCAGCTCCCCTGTCACTCTTTCGCTTGGAGTGGAGGTGTCTTAAAGGTGTACTCCAGTTTAAATTTTTTTTGTTTTTTAAGTCAACTGATGCCAGAAAGTTAAAGGACAACTGCAGTGGTACACAGTCATATATGCCCGTGCCCGGGCCACAAAAATAAACAAAATAAACTCATTCATACCTTCCTATGAACCCCCGTTGGTCCTGCACAGGCCTCACGGTCCGTCAGTGCTGACTTCATTCCACTTCCTGGGGATGGGGGACGCCGCAGAGCCGTCGGTGTATCTCCGGCCGTAGCAATGTCCCGCTGCAGTCAGTGATAGGCTGAGCCCACTGTCATGTAAGGAGCTCTGGCCGGGTTCTTACATGACAGTCGACTCAGCCTATCACAGGCCGGGGTGGGACATCACTAAGGCCGGTGATACACCGACGGCTCTGCGGCGTCCCCCATCCCCAGGAAGTGGAATGACGTCAGCACTGCCGGACCGTGAGGCCTGTGCAGGACCAACGGGGGCTCGTAGGAAGGTATGTATGAGTTTATTTTGTTTATTTTTGAGGCCCGGTCACGGGCATACATAAATGTGTACCACTACAGTTGTCCTTTAAACAGATTTGTAAATTACTGCTATACAAAAATCTTAATAACTCCAGTATTTACCAGCTGCTGTATGCTCCACAGAAAGTTGTGTAGTTCTTTCCAGTCTGACCACAGTGCTCTCTGCTGCCACCTTTGTCCTTGTCAGCAACTTTCCAGAGCAGAAGCAAATCCCCATAGCAAACCTATCCTGCTCTGGACAGTTCCTGACATGGACAGAGATGGCAGCAGAGAGCACTGTGGTCATAATGGAAAGACAATTCAAAAGAGAACTTTGTTTCCTGTGGAGCATACAGCAGCTGATAAGTACTTGAAGGATTAAGATTTTTTTATAGAAATAATAAAAAAATCTGTTTAACCTTCTGGCATTATTTGATTTAAAAAAAAGAAAGAATGTTTTCCAATGAAGCACCCCTTTAATTCTTAATTTCCCGGACACTGCAATGCCGTATAATATTTCCTTGTCAATTGAAGGCAAACTTTGTGTCTCCAATATGGCCGTCTCCACCCAGAGAAGTTAAAACAATATATAAACAAAGAAATGAATGAATATTTTTGAAAAGAAACATCACTTTACAACTGGATCAGACGGACACTGATTAATGACAGTAAAATTGCCAACCAGACATTCCCTTTAAATGTGATTTGCGCTGCAGGGAGTAGATTAGTCGCTTCTTCCCATAGAACTATAGGTCTCTGTCCTAGGAAATTTCTTGGGTGCCGTAAAATTGCTGGGTGCCTGTTCTCTCTATTAATTTTACCAGGCAAAAAGCTGACTGTGCTCGAAAAACAAGAATAATGTTTGTGAGTTGGGTAAACACTTTCCCCCGTCAGGTCACACAGAGTCCATTGCTCACCAGGGACAATAGAGACCGCAACTGACCGACAATCTTACAACATCATCTAGTACGGCAGAGATGGATATAGAGATCCAAAGGAATGGTCTGCACCTTCTGCAGACACTTGGTCACTTGCCGGGACATGTACACGTCGATTCAAAAAGGCCCTTTAAATGCATCTGCCCCATGATGCCCTCACTGATTGGGAACTCCGTGGAATGATGCTGGTCTCATTCAGCGGAGGAAGTCCCTTACCTCAGGAATTGTGTTGTGTTAACATACAGTGGGGATCAAAAGTTTGTGCACCCCAGGTAAAAATTTGTATTAATGTGCATAAAGAAGCCAAGGAAAGATGGAAAAATCTCCAAAAGGCTTCAAATTACAGATTAGACATTCTTATAATATGTCAACAAAAGTTAGATTTTATTTCCATCATTTACACTTTAAAAATAACAGAAAACTAAAAAATGGCGTCTGCAAAAGTTTGGGCACCCTGCAGACTTAATATCTTGTACTGCCCCCTTTGGCAAGTATCACAGCTTGTAAACACTTTTTGTAGCCAGCCAAGAGTCTTTCAATTCTTGTTTGAGGTATCTTTGCCCATTTTTCCTTACAAAAGTCTTCCAGTTCTTTGAGATTTCTGGGCTGTCTGTCACGCACTGCTCTTTTAAGGTCCATCCATAGATTTTCAATTATGTAGAGGTCAGGAGATTGTGAAGGCCATGACAAAACCTTCAGTTTACGCCTCTTGATGTAATCCCCCGTGAATTTCGAGGTGTATTTAGGATCATTATCCACTTGTAGAAGCCATCTTCTCTTTACCTTCAGCTTTTTCACAGATGGCATCAAGTTAGCATCCAAAATGTATTGAATCCATTTTTCCTTCTACTCGGGAGATGTTCCCTGTTCCACTGGCTGCAATACAACCCCAAAGCATGATTAATCCACCCCCATGCTTAACAGTTGGACAGAGGTTCTTTTCATTAAATTCTGTTCCCCTTCTTCTCCAAACGTACCTTTGCTCATTCCGGCCAAAAAGTTAAATTTCATCGGTCCACAGAACTTGTTTCCAAAATGCACCAGGCTTGTCTATATGTTCATTTGCAAAGTTCAAACGCTGATTTGTGTGGTGAGGACGTAGAAGATGTTTTCTTCTTATGACTCTTCCATGAAGACCATATTTGTACAAGTATCTCTTTATAGTGGAATAGTGTACCCCAACTCCAGTGTCTGCCAGGTCTTTCTGGAGGGATTATACAGTCAAATATGGCTTTTGAATTGTTTTTCTCACAATCCTGCGAGCTGTTCTGTCTGATATTTTTCGTGGTCTTCCAGATCTTGCTTTAACTTCCACTGTTGCTGATGACTGCCATTTAAAACCTTTGAGATTGACATCACCTGGTCTTCCCAGATGATGATTGAGAACAATCCATGACACTCGCAGGTCTCAGCTTTGCAAAGGGGGCAGTGCATGCTATAAATTCTGCAGGGTGCCCAAACTTTTGCAGATGCCATTTTTTTTTGTTGTCTGTTATTTTGAAAGTGTAAATGATGGAAATAAAATCTAACTTTTGCTGATATATTAAAAGAATGTCTAATCTGTAATTTGATGCCTTTTGGAGAATTTTCCATCTTTCCTTGGCTTATTTATGCACATTAATAAAAGTTTTTACCTGGGGTGCCCAAACTTCCCCGCTGTATGTTAGGTTTTTACAAACTTTTAAAAAAAATTTTGTGCCCTTTTTTGTACTTGTGGTGCACAAGTACAAAAAAAAAGTCACTAATAAAAAAGAAAGTTTGTAAAAACCTAACATATGTTAACATCTTGCCCCCCAAAATGTCTTTGCATATCCCTAGTCACTTTTTTGTACCATTTGTAGTGTTGAGCACAAATATTTGTAATGCAAATTTTATTCGCGAATATCGGCACTTTGCGATTTCACGAATATTTGGAATATAGTGCTATATATTTGTAATGACGAATATTTTTTTTTTCACATGCAAATTTTTATGCAAATTTTTATGCAAATTTTCTTTTTTCCACATGCAAATTTTTATGTGAATTTTTCCCTGCGATCAAACATCTTGCATTGAGGTATCTTTGGATGGAATACCCCCATAACCCTGGAGTAGGTAACATAGAGATACCTTCCGAAGGAACAATAAATCTAACACCGCTAAACTCGGAGATAAGTCAAGATGGCCGCTTGATTACAATTCAAAATAGGCGACGAGAAGAGAAATTGAGATTCCACTTGAATGAATCTTTATTGGGAGAATAAGTATTGCATACGCTGCATATCTGCCGGCTGGGAATGTATGCTGTATACTCATATTGTACAATATACACACACCATGGTCAATAATATATGGATACCCAAATGTCTAAACTGTCAGCATTAAATAGATAGACGGTGAATTAAAGGGGTTCTCCGACCCTAGACATCTTATCCTCTATCCAAAGGATAGGGAATAAAATGACTGATAGTGGGGGATCGCAGGTGCAGCGCCGGAGGCTTGTGACATCACGGTCACGCCCAGCTCTTGACGTCACGGCCACGCCCCCTCAATGCAAGTCTATGGGAGGGGGCGTGACGGCTGTGACATCACTAGCGGGGCGTGGCCGTGACATTTATAGCCTCCGCCCCGTATGGCCAGTCAACCAGCACGGAGCAAAGTTCGAAGTTTCTCATAAATAATTAAAAAATATCTACATTTTCCCTAATCAGCCAGGTACAAAACCAAATAGCAGCAGCCTGGCATTACCATGGTGAAAAGGGACATTTATTTTGGCCGCTGACAACCTAGTGATACTAGCCTGCTACCGGCCAGAGTGTAATTTTTTTTGACCCTCTGGGCCTGACTCTTCAAAGATATTCCCAGTACCCCTGGTTCTGCTGGGCACCAGGGTAATAATGGGGGTGCCATGCTCCCTCCCATAGATTTGCATTAAGGGGGCATGGTGTGACATCCCTACCCCCGCATCCAGCACCCAGCGTTCAGAACTGCCTTGCCCCCTCCCATAGACTTGCATTGAGGTGGCGTGGCGTGATCTCACGAGGGGCGTGGCCGGGAAATGATCCCCGTCGTCCACTCCAAGATGTCCCAAATGCTGGGGCAGCTGAGTACCGCTTTAAGTCCAACCTATGTGTTGAATAATTCTCCCAGTTCGGCTATGTTCCAGACTACTTCTTCCGCAGATCTTCTATGTTCCAGACTACTTCTTCCGCAGATCTTCTATGTTTCAGACCACTTCTTCTACAGATCCTCTATGTTCCAGACCACTTCTTCCACAGATCTTCTATGTCCCAGACCACTTCTTCCGCAGATCTTCTATGTTCCAGACCACTTCTTCTGCAGATCCTCTATGTTCCAGACCACTTCTTCCGCAGATCTTCTATGTTCCAGACCACTTCTTCTGCAGATCCTCTATGTTCCAGACCACTTCTTCTCCAGACCTTCTATGCACCACACCAGTTATTTTCCAGATCTATTATACGCTAGACAACTTTTTCTTCAGATTTTTTATATGCCAGACCTCCCAGATCTTCTAGGTGCCCGACTACTTATTTGGAGGGGCAGGCTGTGTTTAACTAGCCTGCCCCCTGACTGGTGAGCCGGGAGTGAAGGTTCCCCTTAAGTTAGCCCCCCCCCCCCTTTTCTGTAGTTTTTTTCCCTGGGAGGGGGTGGGTTATTAAAGGAACCAGTCCAATCCCCTTTGGGCTTATTTTCCCGGGCTATAAGCCCCTCCCTAGGTACCTTTATAGCGGCCTGGCGCCTTTTCCCTGCAGTCTCCCCTCTTGGATCCCGGAGGTTTGCCCGCCCTCCCTCCCTGTTGTATATGTGTTGTTTTATGTGTATTCTTTTATTTACAGTTGTTGGTGTGGGGACCCCCATGATCTTGGCTGCGGCACCCCAGACATCCGGTGCACGGAGTGAACTTTGCTCCATGCCAGATGACTGGCGATGTGGGGCGGAGGCTTGTGACGTCACGGCCATGCCCCCTTAATGCAAGTCTATAGGAGCGGGCATGATGCCGTCACTCCCCCTCCCATAGACTTGCTTTGAGGGGGCATGGCCGCGACGTCACGAGCCTCCGGCACTGAACCCGATGCTCGAAACGAACGCTGGGTGCAGCAGGGAGATCACAAGGGTCCCCAGCTTTCCCCAGAGTTCGCAGGGTTCCTTTGGATAGGGGATAAGATGTTTTTGGGCAGAGTACCCCTTTAAGTAGAGTTGAAGGACTGGAGTCAAATCTTCTTTCAAAACTTTATAATTGCTGTTTGCCAAGAGGTAAATGATCATTTTTTTCTGCAACAACTAACTCAGCAACCGCAACTATTGGGTTACATGACACTGGGCAGTACTTTCTATAACATATGCCGTGAGATGAACTTTATACAATAATCCATCATAAATTCCATTCGGGATCGGTCCGTATACCAGTCACAAGATGACACGGGAAGCCCGGCCTGTTTATTTATGGCAGATATCAGCTTTGTGTGTTGGGACTGAGAGTACAGAATGTATAATGAATGGTAATAAAACCGGAGATCAGCTCTTCTATATACAGATATCCTTATTTATACATACAGGTATATACCGTATATCATCTTGAAGGATGTGTCAGTTTTAAGGTTTCAATTTAACTGCTGTATATTGGCAGAAGCGGCTGAAGAGCCGCTGTCATTACCAAAGGCTCCATAGCCGCACTATGTGGAGTTCTACATCTCTGTAATAGATCTGTAGTCACTTTTTTTTAATGTTTTTAAAATTTTAAAATGTAGGATTAGGCTCCAAAAGTTGCTGTTGAAATAGTGGGAATTATCAAGGTTGTTATAACACGGTACAAACCACTAAAAAATTATTTAAAGGGGAACTCCGTTGGAAAACAGAAAGTTAAACAGATTTGTAAATTATGAAGAAAGCAGGTAGATGCCAGCGATTATGAAACTTCACCTTTATTGGAACCACGTAAAATCATCGACATGGAGAGACTTCAATAAGACAAACATTTAAAATTCCAGGAATCAGCGCCAAGCATGACGCGTTTCAGGTCATGTGATCTTTCATCAGATGCATCTGATGAAAGGTCACATGACCGGAAACGCGTCATGCTTGGCGCTGATTCCTGGAATTTTAAATGTTTGTCTTATTGAAGTTTCTCCATGTCGATGATTTTACGTGGTTCCAATAAAGGTGAAGTTTCATAATCGCTGGCATCTACCTGCTTTCTTCATATCCTTGGAGGATTACATTGCCGTGCGGTGGCCGGGTGAGCTGACTACTTTCCTACTTTGCTCCAGATTTGTAAATTACTTCTATTTAAAAATCTTAATCCTTCCAGTACTTATCGGCTGCTGTATACTGTAGATATACTACAGAGAAATTTATGAATTTCTTTCTAGTCTGACCACAGTGCTCTCTGCTGACACCTCTGTCCATGTCAGGAACTGTCCAGAGCAGGAGAGGTTTTCTATGAGGATTTGCTTCTAATCTGGACAGTTCCTGACATGGACAGAGGTGGCAGTAGAAAGCACTGTGGTCGGACTGGAAAGAGCTACACAACTTCTCTGGAGAATACAACAGCTGATAAGTACTGGAAGGGTTAAGATTTTGTAATAGAAGTAATTTACAAATCGGTTTAGCTTTCTGGCACCAGTTGATTTGAAAACATTTCTTTCCACTTTTTCCCACTGGAGTTCCCCTTTATGGCATCATGTTCAAGCTAGGTCTATCTAGAATACTCATTGAACTGCGTTGTGAGCTATTAGAGCGAGTACTCCAACCCTAGACATCTTATCCCCCTATTCAAAGGATAGGGGATAAGATGTCTGATCGCAGGGGTCCCGCCGCTGGGGACCTCCGTGATCGCGGCTGCCGCACCCCAGACATCCGGTACACGGAGCAAACTTCGCGCCATGCCAGATGACTGGCAATGCAGGGCGGAGGCTTGTGATGTCACAGCCATGCCCCCTCGATGCAAGTCTATGGGAGGGGGCGTGACGGCCATCATGCCCCCTCCAATAGTCTTGCATTGAGGGGGCATGGCCGTGACATCATGAGTAGAGATGAGCGAATTTTTAAAATATTCGATTCAGCCGATTCGCGACGTTTCCCCCAAAATTTGTTTTGGTCCAAAATTATTCGAGGCGAATCAGTATTAAAAAAGGCTATTTCTGGACTACAGACAGCCTCTATAGGGGTATAGGACACTTTGCTGTGTTCTAAAACGCATATGGAGTGTGCTGGGGTAGTGAAATAATACTGTTATTCAGAATAGCATGCAGATTACCGGCATCGCTCTTAGAATCACTGCCGCACAGCAGCACAATGACAGAGCCTGGTGGTGGCATCAGTGTCAGGAGACCATATAGTGGCTGAATGACACAGCGTGGGGGTGACATCATAGTAACATAGTTCATAAGGTTGAAAAAAGACCAGAGTCCATTACGTTCAACCTATAACCCTAATGAGTCCCTACTGAGTTGATTCAGAGAAAGGCAAACAAAAAAAAAAACCTCATACTAGAGGTAAAAATTCCTTCCCGACTCCAAATATGGCATCAAAATAAATCCCTGGATCAATGTGATGTCCCTATAAATCTTATTTCCATAACCTGTAATGTTATTAATCTCCAAAAATGCATCCAGACCCCTTTTTAAATTATTACAGAGTTCACCATGACACCTCCTCCGGGAGAGAATTCCACAGTCTCACTGCTCTTACAGTAAAGAACCCCGTCTGTGCTGGTGTAGAAACCTTCTTTCCTCTAGACGTAGAGGATGCCCCTTTGTTATAGATACAGTCCTGGGTATAAATAGATCATGGAGAGATCTCTGTACTGTCCCCTGATATATTTAAACATAGTTATTAGGTCTCCCCTAAGCCTTCTTTTTTCTAAACTAAATAACCCTAATTCTGATAATCTTTCTTGGTACTGTAGTCCTCCCATTCCCCGTATTAGCCTGCTTGCCCGTCTTTGAACCCTCTTCAGCCCCACTATATCTTTCTTGTACACTGGTGCCCAGTACTGTACACAGTATTCTATGTGTGGTCTGACCAGTACTGTACACAGTATTCTATGAGTGGTCTGACCAGTACTGTACACAGTATTCTATGTGTGGTCTGACCAGTACTGTACACAGTATTCTATTTGTGGTCTGACCAGTACTGTACACAGTATTCTATGTGTGGTCTGACCAGTACTGTACACAGTATTCTATGTGTGGTCTGACCAGTACTGTACACAGTATTCTATGTGTGGTCTGACCAGTACTGTACACAGTATTCTATGTGTGGTCTGACCAGTACTGTACACAGTATTCTATGTGTGGTCTGACCAGTACTGTACACAGTATTCTATGTGTGGTCTGACCAGTACTGTACACAGTATTCTATGTGTGGTCTGACCAGTACTGTACACAGTATTCCATGTGTGGTCTGACCAGTACTGTACACAGTATTCTATGTGTGGTCTGACCAGTACTGTACACAGTATTCTATGTGTGATCTGACTAGGGATTTGTACAGCGGTAGAATTATTTACTTGTCGTGGGCATCTATGCCCCTATTGATGCCCCTCATGATTTTATTTGCCTTGGCAGTAGCTGCCTGACACTGGTCACTACAGCTAAATTTACTGTTAACTAAGACTCCTACGTTCTTTTCCATGTCAGTCATTCCAAGTGTTCTCCCATTTAATACATAATCCCAGCCCGGATTTTTCTTCCCCATGTGCATTACCTTACATTTATCAGTGTTGAACCTCATCTGCAACTTCTTAGCCCAAACCTCCAACCTATCCAGATCCATTTGTAACAGTGCACTGTCCTCTATTCTGTTATCTGCTATACACAGTGCACTGTCCTCTATAGTGTTTACCGCTTTACAGTTTTAGCATCATCTGCAAAGATTGCTACTTTACTATTCAACCCCTCTACAAGGTCATTAACCCCTTAAGGACTTAGCCCTTTTTCACCTTAAGGACTCGGCCATTTTTTGCAATTCTGACCACTGTCATTTTAAACATTAATAACTCTGGAATGCTTTTAGTTATCATTCTGATTCAGAGACAATTTTTTTGTGACATATTCTACTTTTACATAGTGGTAAATTTTATGGTAACTTGCATCCTTTCTTGGTGAAAAATCCCAAATTTGATGAAAAAATTGAAAATTTTGCATTTTTCTAACTTTGAAGCTCTCTGCTTGTAAGGAAAATGAATATTCCAAATAAAAAAAATTTTGGTTCACATGTACAATATGTCTACTTTATGTCTGCATCATAAAATTTATGAGTTTTTACTTTTGGAAGACACCAGAGGGCTTCAAAGTTCAGCAGCAATTTTCACATTTTCCACAAAATTTTCCAACTCACTATTTTTCGGTGATCAGTTCAGGTTTGTAGGTCTTCATATTAGAAATACCCCACAAATGACCCCATTATAAAAACTGCACCCCCCAAAGTATTCAAAATGACATTCAGTCAGCATTTTAACCCTTTAGGTGTTTCACAGGAATAGCAGCAAAGTGAAGGAGCAAATTTGCAATCTTCATTTTTTACACTCGCATGTTCTTGTAGACCCAATTTTTGAAGTTTTTGCAAGGGGTAAAAAGGAGAAAATGTTTTATTGTATTTGAAACCCAATTTTTCTCGAGTAAGGACATACCTCATATGTCTATGTAAAGTGTTCGGCGGGCGCAGTAGAGGGCTCAGAAGGGAAGGAGCGACAAATGGTTTTTGGGGGGCATGTCACCTTTAGGAAGCCCCTATGGTGCCAGAACAGCAAAAACAAAAAAAATACCACATGGCATACCATTTTGGAAACTAGACCCCCCCCCCCCCCAGGGAACATAACAAGGGGTAAAGTGAACCTTAATACCCCACAGGTGATTCACGACTTTTGCATATGTAAAAAAATATTTTTTTTCCCTAAAATTCTTTCCCAAAAGTTTTACATTTTTAAAAAGGGTAATAGCAGAAAATACCCCCCCAAAATTTGAAGCCCAATTTCTCCTGATTCAGAAAACATCCCATATGGGGGTGAAAAGTGCTCTGCTGGCGCACTACAGGTCTCAGAAGAGAAGAAGTCACATTTGGCTTTTTGAAAGCAAATTTTGCTCTGGGGGCATGCCGCATTTAGGAAGCCCCTATGGTGCCAGAACAGCAAAAAAAAAAAAAAACACATGGCATACTATTTTGGAAACTAGACCCCTCTGGGAATGTAACAAGGGGTTAAGTGAATCTTTATACCCACAGTTGTTTCACGACTTTTGCATATGTAAAAAAATAAAAGTTTTTTTATCTAAAATGCTTGTTTTCCCAAAAATGTTACATTTTTAAAAAGGGTAATAGCAGAAAATACCCCCAAAACTTGTTAGGCAATTTCTCCCGAGTACGACGATACCCCATATGTGACCCTAAACTGTTGCCTTGAAATATGACAGGGCTCCAAAGTGAGAGCGTCATGCGCATTTGAGGCCTAAATTAGGGACTTGCATAGGGGTGGACATAGGGGAATTCTACGCCAGTGATTCCCAAACAGGGTGCCTCCAGCTGTTGTAAAACTCCCAGCATGCCTGGACAGTCAGTGGCTGTCTGGCAATACTGGGAGTAGTTGTTTTGCAACAGCTGGAGGCTCCATTTTGGAAACAGTGGAGTACCAGATGTTTTTCATTTTTATTGGGGAGGGGAGGGGGCTGTGTAGGGGTATGTGTATATGTTGTGTTTTTTACTTTTTATTTTATTTTGGGGTAGTGTAGTGTTTTTAGGGTACAGTCGCACGGGCGGGGGTTCACAGTAGTTTCTTGCTGGCAGTTTGAGCTGCGGCAGAAAATTTGCCGCAGCTCAAACTTGCAGCCGGATACTTACTGTAAACCTCCGCCCATGTGAATGTACCCTGTACGTTCACATTGGGGGGGACATCCAGCTGTTGCAAAACTACATCTCCCAGCATGCGCTGACAGACTGTACATGCTGAGAGTTTTAGTTTTGCAACAGCTGTAGGCACACTGGTTGTGTATCACTGAGTTTGTGACCTAACTCGTTGGGTTTCACAACCAGTGTGCCTTCAACTACAACTCTCAGCAGTCACCAACAGCCAACGGGCATGCTGGGAGTTGTAGTTATGCAACCAGCAGATGCACCACTACAACTCCCAGCATGCACTTTAGCTGTTTGTGCAAGCTGGGATTTGTAGTTATACAACAGCTGAAGGTACACTTTTCCATATAAAAATGTGCCTCCAGCGGTTGCAAAACTATAAGTCCCAGTATGCCCATAAGGGAATGCTGGGAGTTGTGGTGGTCTGCCTCCTGCTGTTGCATAACTACAGCTCCCAGCATGCCCTTTTTGCATGCTGGGAGCTGTTGCTAAGGAACAGCAGGAGGCTGTCACTCATCTCCAACTGCTGCAAGCCGCCGCACACAGGTCAGTCCCTCGCCGCCGCCACCGCCACTGCTGGGGCCCGATCCCAACATTGACGCCGGGGATCGGGGTCCCCAGCTGCCGGGGTCCTCTTACCGCACCCAATCACGTCCTCCAGAAGAGGGGTGTAGCGGGTTGCGGAAGTGACACCAGCAGCAGGTGCCCTGATTGGTCGGCCGGTAAACCGGCCGACGAATCAGGGCGACCATGAGGTGGCACCAGTGCCACCTCACCCCTGCTGGCTATGGCTGTTCGGGGCCGTCAGACGGCCCCGAACAGCCTGTAATTCCGGGTCACTGGAGACCCGATTGACCTGGAATCCGCCGCAGATCGCTGGGCTGAATTGTCCAGCGATCTGCGGCCATCGCCGACAGGGGGGGTCATCATGACCCCCCCTGGGCGATATGCCGCGATGGCTGCTGAACGATTTCAGCAGGCATCGGGCAACAGCTCCCCTCCGGCTAGCGGCGGGGGGGCCGGGATTTGACAGGACGTACTCAAACGTCCTGAGTCCTTAAGGACTCGGAAAAGGGGTCGTTTGAGTACATCCTGCGTCCTTAAGGGATTAATGAATATATTAAATAGAACAGGACCCAAGACTGACCCCTGTGGTCCCCACTTGTAACAGTCACCTAATTAGAATAAGTACCATTAATAACCACCCTCTGTTTCCTATCACTGAGCCAGTGTTACAGTTAGCGCTGCAGTCAGTCTTGCTGACTGCAAGCGCATCCCTCTCTCTGCTGCCGGCGCCAGTGCGGTTCACATCCCGCGAGGCGAATGCACACAGTTGCCGGGTCTCCCCTCACCCCCTCGCTGCTCTGCCTCCTCTGCTCTCTGTGTACACCAGCGTGCGTGTCCCCGCCTCCTAGGGCGCGCACTCTGGCTCTTTAAAATTTAAAGGGCCAGCTTACCATTAATTGGTGCTAATGTGGTTTTACCCTATATAACCCCGCACTTTCTTTAATCCTTGCCGGATCATTGTGCCCTTGTTGCCTAAGAGAAAGCGTAAACTTGTGTCTTGCCTTGCCATGTATCTGACCCCTTGCTACGAATCCTGACCTTGCTCCTGTGCCGCCTGCCTTCTGACCTCTTGCTACGTTACCTGACCTTGCTTCATTGCTGCCAGCCCTGACCTTCTGCCTGTCCTGACTTCGTCTGTGCCTCATCCTTCCTGTGCCGCGTTATACCTCTGCTGCCTGTGTGGATGAGTCAAATTAGGGGTAGCGACCTGGGTGCTGCCTGCCGCAGCAAGTCCATCCCACTTTGCAGGGGGGCTCTGGGGAAAACCAGCATCACCTTAGACTTCGCTCCCTGGTACGCCCCACACCATCATCCTCACAGGTCAGTGGATCCACAGATTAATGAATCCACCTCACCACAGCCGTTACAGCCAGTTAGTTACCCACTTACACACATTCTCCCCCAGCCCAAACCTTCTCATTTTATGCACCAACCTTTTATGTGGCACCGTATCAAATGCTTTGGAAAAATCCAGAGAAACAACATACAGCGATTGCCCCTGGTCCAGTCTGGAGCTCACCTCCTCATAAAAGCTGATCAGGTGACAGGACCGATCCCTCATAAAGCCATGTGATATGGGGTCATACATCTATTTTTATCAAGATATTCCAAAATAGCATCTCTTAGTTTAACCTTTGTTGCATGTAAATTGTTTGAGGGTTTTCTAACAGGTCTATAATTCCCGGGGTCCCCTTTTGACCCCTTTTTAAATATTGGCACCACATTTGCCATGCGCCAGTCCTGGGGAACAGTCCCTATAGAGTCCCTGAATATTAAAAATAGGGGTCTGTCTATTCAGGGGCGGACATATCACCTGTTCAGCCGGTTCGGGTGCACAGGGGCCCAGCGTGTTAGGAGGCCCACCTAGTAGCCCAGGTCACAGCCTGGGCCTCACAGTCTGGGCCCCTGCAAGGCCCCCTGCCAGTACTTCATACTATATGCTGCAGCAACAGGTCCCGGACCTGCCACTGACAGCAGTAATTTACCTTTAAACCTGCCGGGCGAGACAGACAGGCCAGGGGCTGATGGGAACAGACGTGCCCCGCGCAGGCACACACATCTGTTCCAAGCCTCTGACGTCATGTGTCATGGCCTCTGACCCCGGCAGAAGCGACAGGAGTAGCAAACCCTCCCGCCTCACACGGCCGCATCGCTGAGCAGATGAGGTGAGGAGAGCGACGATCGGGTGCAGGGCGGCGGGGGGGGGGGGGGGGGAATTGTAATGATGATGAAGAGGACAGGAGGGGTGTTGAAGAGGTTGGTGGTGTAATGATAAGGAGGATTGGGGGTCTGGGAGAGCGTAGTGTTGATAAGGAGGACCAGAAGGGGGGTCAGGGGTGTAGTGATTAGGGGGTTTAATGTTGATGAGAAGGACTGGGGGGGGGTGTCAGCTGTGAAATAATGATGAGGTGCTTAAGGTATATGGGGTGATGAGGAGACTGAGGATGGAGTGTATGGGGGTGATGAGGAGACTGAGGATGGGGTGCGTGGGGTGTATGGGGTGATGAGGAGACTGAGGATTGAGTGCGAGGGGTGTATGTGGTGATGAGGAGACTGAGGATGGAGTGCATGGGGTGTATGGGGTGATGAGGATGGAGTGCATGGGGTGTATGGGGTGATGAGGAGACTGAGGATGGAGTGCATGGGGTGTATGGGGTGATGAGGAGACTGAGGATGGAGTGCATGGGGTGTATGGGGTGATGAGGAGACTGAGGATGGGGTGCGTGGGGTGTATGGGGTGATGAGGAGACTGAGGACTGAGTGCGAGGGGTGTATGTGGTGATGAGGAGACTGAGGATGGAGTGCATGGGGTGTATGGGGTGATGAGGATGGAGTGCATGGGGTGTATGGGGTGATGAGGAGACTGAGGATGGAGTGCATGGGGTGTATGGGGTGATGAGGAGACTGAGGATGGAGTGCATGGGGTGTATGGGGTGATGAGGAGACTGAGGATGGGGTGCGTGGGGTGTATGGGGGTGATGAGGAGACTGAGGATGGAGTGCATGGGGTGATGAGGAGACTGAGGATAGAGTGCATGGGGTGATGAGGAGATTGAGGATGGAGTGCGTGGGGTGTATGGGGGTGATGAGGAGACTGAGGAGGGAGTGCATGGGGTGATGAGGAGACTGAGGATGGAGTGCGTGGGGTGTATGGGGGTGATGAGGAGACTGAGGAGGGAGTGCATGGGGTGATGAGGAGACTGAGGATGGAGTACATGGGGTGTATGGGGTGATGAGGAGACTGAGGAGGGAGTACATGGGGTGTATGGGGTGATGAGGAGTCTGAGGATGGGGTGCATGGGGAGATGAGGAGACCGAGGATTGGTTGTGTGGGGTGTATGGGGTGATGAGGAGACCGAGGATTGGTTGTGTGGGGTGTATAGGGTGATGAGACTGAAGATGGGGTGCGTGGGGTGTATGGGGGTGATGAGACTGAGGATGGGATGTGTGGGGTGTATGGGGTGATGAGGAGACTGAGGATGGGGTATATGGGGGTAATGAGGAGACTGAGGATGGAGTGCATGGGGTGATGAGGAGACAGAGGATGGAGTGTATGGGGTGATGAGAAGACCGAGGATGGGTTGTGTGGGGTGTTTTGGTGATGAGACTTGGGATGGGGTACATGGGGTGTATGGGGGTGATGAGGAGACTGAGGATGGGTTGCGTGGGGTGTATGGGGTGATGAGGAGACTGAGGATGGAGTGTGTGGGGTGTATGGGGTGATTCAGTGGTTGGTACAGTGGTTGGCAGTATTATATTCAGGGTACAGTGATTGGCAGTATTATATTCAGGGGTACAGTATTTGGCATTATTATATTCAGGGGTACAGTGGTTGGCAGTGTTATATTCAGTGGGTACAGTGGTTGGCTATATATTATTCAGGGGTACAGTGTATAGCAGTATTATATTCAGGGGTACAGTGTGTGGCAGTATTATATTCAGGGTACAGTGGTTGGCTGTATATTATTCAGGGGTACAGTGTGTGGCAGTATTATATTCAGGGGTACAGTGGTTGGCAGTATTCAGGGGGTACAGTGGTTGGCAGTATTATATTCATGGAGTACAGTGGTTGGCAGTATTATATTCATGGAGTACAGTGGTTGGCAGTATTATATTCATGGAGTACAGTGGTTGGCAGTATTATGTTCATGGAGTACAGTGGTTGGCTGTATATTATTCAGGGGTACAGTGGTTGGCAGTATTCAGGGGGTACAGTGGTTGGCAGTGTTATATTCAGGGGTACAGTATTTGGCAAGGTTATAATGATTATTGTCATCATACAGAGGATGAGGATCTACTGACAAAAAAGACGTCACTCAGGTCAGTGATATCATTGCGTATTTTCCTAACTGTCCCATCAGAGCTGTAGTCACCGATATCATTGTGTAGTCTCCTGACTGTCCCATCAGCTGTAGTCACTTCAGACATGATGGGAGTTGCAGCTTTCCAACATCTGGGGAGCCACTTGAACCAAGGTGATTGGTGGGGGTCCCATGAGTCAGACCCCCACCATAAAAATGGGCTGTTTATTTTAAAATGGCTGGGCCTATTTTTGGTCCCAGTCTGGCCCTGCCTGTAAGTCACTTCTATCACTAAGGAGCCAAGGAACCAGGGGGTGCCAAGGGGTGTCATGCTAAGTCCAGGGGTGCGAATGTAAAGGGGAGCACTGCCCTCTGCCTCCCAGCTAGATACGGGTCAGGCTGACCAGGGGGAGTACTCACCGGGCCTGGGCCGCACACTGAGAGGGACAGGGGCCACCCGGAGCCCACCTCAGGAGCCGTTCCATCCACCTGTGGTGGACAAGGCAAGTGGCGACACTACACGCGTGGGGTAAGTGGAGGCACTCCGGTGGGGTCTAGGTACATGAGGGGGCACAGTGCTGGGGGGGGGCAGGCACATTCTTTGCACAGGGGCCCTCTGCTGTCTGTGTCCGCCCCTGTGTCTATTACATTATTAATTCCTTTAGAACACAGGGGTGAATGCCAATTTGACCTGGTGATTTGTCTATTTAGATTTTTAGGGGACCACATATGGTTAACCCCTTAAGGACACATGACGTTCTCATACGTCTCCATTTCCGAGTCCTTAAGGACACACCAGTGACCCGGTGACCCGGAATTATTGGCTGATCGGGGCCGTCAGAGACGGCCCCGATCAGCCAGAGCCAGCAGGGGTGAGGTGGCACTGGTGCCACCTCACGATCGCCCTGATTCGTCGGCCGGATTACCGGCCGACCAATCAGGGCGCCTGCTGCGGGTGTCACTCCCGCAACCCGCTCCGCCCCTCTTCCGGAGGACGTGAGCGGGTTGCGGGACGTGCACCCCGGGTGCTGGGGACCCCGATCCCCGGCGCCCCTGTTGGGATCGGGGCCCCAGGAGCAGCGGCGGCGGCGGAGACGACGAGGGACTGACCTGTGCTGCTGGATCGTTGGAGGTGAGTGACAGCCTCCTGCTGTTGCTTAGCAACAGCTCCCAGCATGCAAAAAGGGCATGCTGGGAGCTTTAGTTATGCAACAGCAGGAGGCAGAACACCACAACTCCCAGCATGCCCTTATGGGCATGCTGGGACTTGTAGTTTTGCAACAGCTGGAGGCACATTCTTTCTATGTAAAAGTGTACCTTCAGCTGTTGTGTAACTACAACTCCCAGCTTGCACAATCAGCTAAAGTGCATGCTGGGAGTTGTAGTGGTGCATCTGGTGGTTGCATAACTACAACTCCCAGCATGCCCGTTGGCTGTCGGTGACTGCTGAGAGTTGTAGTTTTGCAACAGCTGAAGGCACACTGAGTTAAGTAGCAAACCAGTGTGTCTCCAGCTGTTGCATAACTACAATCCCCAGCATCCCCAGCCAAAGTAGTATGCCTCCAGCTGTTGCATAACTACAACACCCAGCATGCCCTTCCGCTGTCCGTACATGCTGGGGGTTGTAGCTTTTGCAACAGCTGAAGGCACACTGGTTGCAAAACACTGAGTTTGTTACCAAACTCGGTGTTTCACAACCAGTGTGCCTCCAGCTGTTGCAAAACTACAACTCCCAGCATGCACTGATAGACCGTATATGCTGGGAGTTGTAGTTTTGCAACAGCTGGATGTCCCCCCCCCCCCCCAATGTGAATGTACAGGGTACACTCACATGGGCGGAGGATTACAGTAAGTATCCGGCTGCAAGTTTGAGGTGCGGCAAAATTTCTGCCGCAGCTCAAACTGCCAGCGAGAAACTACTGTGAACCCCCCGCCCGTGTGACTGTACCCTAAAAACACTACACTACACTAACACACAATAAAATAAAAAGTAAAAAACACTACATATACACATACCCCTATACAACCCCCCTCCCCAATAAAAATGAAAAACGTCTGGTACGCCACTGTTTCCAAAACGGAGCCTCCAGCTGTTGCAAAACAACTACTCCCAGTATTGCCAGATAGCCGTTGACTGTCCAGGCATGCTGGGAGTTTTACAACAGCTGGAGGCACCCTGTTTGGGAATCACTGGCGTAGAATACCCCTATGTCCACCCCTATGCAAGTCCCTAATTTAGGCCTCAAATGCGCATGGCGCTCTCACTTTGGAGCCCTGTCGTATTTCAAGGCAACAGTTTAGGGTCACATATGGGGTATCGCCGTATTCGGGAGAAATTGGGCTTCAAATTTTGGGGGGTATTTTCTGCTATTACCCTTTTAAAAAATGTAAAATTTTTGGGAAAACAAGCATTTTAGGTAAAAAAAATATATATTTTTTTACATATGCAAAAGTCGTGAAACACCTGTAGGGTATTAAGGTTCAAATTACCCCTTGTTACGTTCCCCGAGGGGTCTAGTTTCCAAAATGGTATGCCATGTGTTTTTTTTTTGCTGTCCTGGCACCATAGGGGCTTCCTAAATGCGGCATGCCCCCAGAGCAAAATTCGCTTTCAAAAAGCCAAATGTGACTCCTTCTCTTCTGAGACTTGTAGTGCGCCAGCAGAGCACTTTTCACACCCATATGGGGTGTTTTCTGAATCGGGAGAAATTGGGCTTCAAATTTTGGGGGGTATTTTCTGCTATTACCCTTTTTAAAATTGTAAAAATTTTGGGAAACCAAGCATTTTAGGTAAAAAAAATATATATTTTTTTACATATGCAAAAGTCGTGAAACACCTGTAGGGTATTAAGGTTCACATTACCCCTTGTTACGTTCCTCGAGGGGTCTAGTTTCCAAAATGGTATGCCATGTGTTTTTTTTTTGCTGTTCTGGCACCATAGGGGCTTCCTAAATGCGGCATGCCCCCAGAGCAAAATTTGCTTTCAAAAAGCCAAATGTTACTCCTTCTCTTCTGAGACCTGTAGTGCGCCAGCAGAGCACTTTTCACCCCCATATGGGGTGTTTTCTGAATCGGGAGAAATTGGGCTTCAAATTTTGGGGGGTATTTTCCGCTATTACCCTTTTTAAAAATGTAAACATTTTGGGAAAACAAGCATTTTAGGTAAAAAAAAAAATTTTTTTTTTACATATGCAAAAGTTGTGAAACACCTGTAGGGCATTAAGGTTCACGTTACCCCTTGTTACGTTCCCCGAGGGGTCTAGTTTCCAAAATGGTGTGCCATGTGTTTTTTTTTTGCTGTTCTGGCACCATAGGGGCTTCCTAAATGCGGCATGCCCTCAGAGCAAAATTTGCTTTCAAAAAGCCAAATGTGACTCCTTCTCTTCTGAGACCTGTAGTGCGCCAGCAGAGAACTTTTCACCCCCATGCAAGGTGTTTTCTGTATCGGGAGAAATTGGGCTTCAAATTTTGGGGGGTATTTTCTGCTATTACCCTTTTTAAAAATGTAAAATTTTTGGGAAACCAAGCATTTTAGGTAAAAAAAAAAATATTTTTTTTACATATGCAAAAGTCGTGAATCACCTGTAGGGTATTAAGGTTCACTTTACCCCTTGTTACGTTCCCTGAGGGGTCTAGTTTCCAAAATGGTATGCCATGTGTTTTTTTTTGCTGTCCTGGCACCATAGGGGCTTCCTAAATGCGGCATGCCCCCCAAAAACCATTTGTCGCTCCTTCCCTTCTGAGCCCTCTACTGCGCCCGCCGAACAATTAACATAGACATATGAGGTATGTGCTTACTCAAGAGAAATTGGGTTTCAAATACAAGTAAAAATTTTCTCCTTTTTATCCCTTGCAAAAATTCAAAAATTGGGTCTACAAGAACATGCGAGTGTAAAAAATGAAGATTTTGAATTTTCTCCTTCACTTTGCTACTATTCCTGTGAAACACCTAAAGGGTTAATACACTTACTGAATGTTTTTTTGAATACTTTAGGGGGTGTAGTTTTTATAATGGGGTCTTTTATGGGGTATTTCTAATATGAAGACCCTTCAAATCCACTTCAAAACTGAACTGGTCCCTGAAAAATAGTGAGTTTGAAAATTTTGTGAAAAATGTCAAAATTGCTGCTGAACTTTGAAGCCCTATGGTGTCTTCCAAAAGTAAAAACTCATAAATTTTATGATGCAAACATAAAGTAGACATATTGTATATGTGAACCCAACAAAAATATATTTTGAATATCCATTTAGAAAATATCCATTAGAAAAATGCAAAATTTTCATTTTTTTCATCAAATTTTGGGATTTTTCACCAAGAAAGGATGCAAGTTACCATAAAATTTTACCACTAAGTTAAAGTAGAATATGTCACGAAAAAACAATCTCGGAATCAGAATGATAACTAAAAGCATTCCAGAGTTATTAATGTTTAAAGTGACAGTGGTCAGAATTGCAAAAAACGCTCCGGTCCTTAAGGTATAAAATGGCTCGGTCCTTAAGGGGTTAAAGGGGATTATAAATTGTGAAGTAAAGTGTGAAACAGGGATTATAAATTGTGCCGTATTTCCGCAGCATAGAATCTTTTTATGCAGCTTGCTGATGGTTTCTTTGAGGCGATCATTTATCTTCCAGGCTTAGAACACTTGAAAGCACCAATTTAATACAATAAATTAATAATTTTTGAAAGGTATATCACCCATCCGAGTGTTGTGCAGGATTAGAAAAACTCTCAGAACAGTGCCCCACCTGCCCACAGGTTGTGTGAGGTATTGCAGCCCAGCAAGGACTGGTGCAAGGATTTTTGCCACCCAAGGTGAAAGCTGATTTGGCCGTCTCTTGATACCGCCCATTGTCTCTGCCCCTTGACACGCCCCCCCCTAAACATCCTCCTCATGTAATCTCCTTACTACTGGGATGACACACTGTAATAAACCTCCTCCTCATGTAATCTCCTTACTACTGGGATGACACACTGCAACAAACCTCCTCCTTATGTAATCTCCTTACTACTGGGATGACACACTGTAACAAACCTCCTCCTCATGTAATGACCTTACTACTGGGGTGACACACTGTAACAAACCTCCTCCTCATGTAATCATCTTACTATTGGGGTGACACACTGTAACAAACCTCCTCCTCATGTAATCATCTTACTATTGGGGTGACACACTGAAACAAATCCCCCTCCTCACACGATGGGGGTTCTGACTGGACGGGTGCCTCAGATGCTGGCTGGTTACTAACTTTCATGCAGCGTGCAGAGTGGTGCCCCCATCAGGAGGGCGCTCTAGGCAGCTGCCTATTTTGCCTATAGGCAGAACCGGCCCTGAGGCCAGCCCCATACACTTCAATGGATTCCGAATTAACACTGTCATATTATTCCCTCTGAATGATATTTTTGACGTCAGTCTCCGCTCTCTGCTGTGTGCGGGCATTCCTCCAAGAGAACATTTTCCAAAGAGTAAAAAATAACAAAACAGAAGCCGGATGCTGAATGGGAGCATTGACTGGATGTAATTTCATTGGATTAGTTAATGCACATATTACAAAAATATTCAATATAATGAATTCACTCATTGATTGTCTTGTAGCATAACATGATGAGTACCCAGAGCCCGGACCATGTGCCAAGTTCTGAAAACAATGATCTATTCCTAGATACAAGGGAGGGGGGGGGGGGGGCGGTGACTACCCATCTGGCAAATATTGGCTAATGCATTCTAATGGATGGGCGGCAATGATGATTATATAACAAGGACACCACAAATGACAACACACGACCTTCCGGACCAACTTAATATTTAGTCCGTGTGTTCCATGTCTGCGGTATCACCTGACACTCTGACCTTCTCCACGTTCTAGAGTCTCCATCAAATCTGCAATGAACGTGAGTGCCCACCTCAGCCGCCACAGTCATTGTCCTTCAGGAACCACTTGTCTCGTCTGCTCTTAGTCTTGCAAAATGCATTTGGTGAAATTAAATGCAAATGACTGGATCCTAAAGTCTGAACTCTACTGGGTCACCGACCACTAGGAACAAGAAGGAAGCAGGGGGGGGGGGGGGGACTCCATATTGTGTAGTATGTGATGAGTACTACAGCACTAGTAACAAATAGTAGACAAAGACCTGGAATAAGAGACCCCAACCCTAAATGATCATGCACTTCATCTCCTACATGGGTAACAGTGGTCGGGTGGCTCAGCCATAACTATTTAATGAGGCCCGACCATGACTATATAATGGGGCTTGGCTATGACTATATAATGGGGCTCGGCCATGACTATATAATGGGGCTCGGCCATGACTATATTATGGGGCTCGGCCATGACTATATAATGGGGCTCGGCCATGACTATATTATGGGGCTTGGTCATGGCTCTTTTGTGAATCCTGACTATGACTCTACACTGGGGATCAGCCAAAACTAAATACTGGGGCTTGGCTATGATTCTACAATGCAGAATAGTGAGTACAGCTCTCGAGTGTAATACAGGATATAACTCACTGGCCACTGGAAGAGGTACTTGCTGTCCTTGGATCAGGCAAAAGCATTTGATCGGGTTAACCATGAGTACCTCTGGTCTGTCCTTCTGAGATATGGCCTGCCAGGGGGGGGGGGGGGGGGGGGGTTGTTGATTGGCTTAAGACCTTGTATGCAGGAGCAGAGAGTTACCCGCTTGTGAATGGTTGTATTGGTCGCTCCTGTGAGGTTGGGTCTGGCGTCCGTCAGGGTTGTCCTTTGAGCCCTTTGCTGTACGTGCTTGCAATCGATCCTTTCCTTAGGAGGATTGATTGTGGAACGTTGGCGGGGGTGAGAATGGACCTGGACTTGGCTCTGAGGGCGGTAGCGTATGCTGATGATGTCACTGTCTTTGTCTACTCACTGTACCGGCTACTGCTGACATTATTGACGCTGTCAAGACCAACTGTTTCTACGAAATAACGTACACATGGAAGATGAATACCAGAGCTGACTGCGAGTCTAGATGGTGCAGCTGGACGAAACATTATCCACAGTCCTAACTATTGCACGTTTCACACTTAAAAGGCGTCACTTGTGTTCCAGTGTTCATAGTACCTTTTTGGTGTGTAGACTGTACCAAGGGCTACGTACACATATACATAGGTCATTACATGATGCATGGTATATTCTCCACATACTTTATATGGCTGCCTGTGGCGAGAGGGGAGGACTGCGGGATCCTGCATAAATTTACTTGCTGATGGATTACTTCAGGTATAGTAAAGTTATTAGTTATCTGTTCATTTAATTAATGGTAAATCTTTTTCCAACACATTCCGGATATGCTTATACAATATCTGATGGATCTGATAACTTTTTTTTTTTAAGTGTATCTAAACTGAATGATAATTTCTAAAAAAATTGTATGATTCTGTTCTATTTATTTCTGTATTGCTCTTTTGGCCCTGTTTGTTATCTATTGGCCAATTCTGTTTTGTGAAAAAAAAATTCAGGAAAAATTCTATAAAAATTATTTGAACCTTACAAGAGGAGGGCAGATGGGTGATGTCAGAGGTGGTCTGCTACTCGGAGGCATCCGGGTCCAAGATCAATCAGGATAAGTGTGAGAGTCTCTAGCTGGGAGGGGGAGATCCTGGTTTTGATCTCCTGGACGCCCTTCCAGAGCCCCAGAATCTGCAAAAGTCCTCGGCATCGAATTTGGCCAAGGGGATTACCCCAAACAAAACTGGGACAGCAGGCTTAAGATCGCCGTTCAGAAGGTGGATCACTGGAAAGGTTGGTCTTTGACCCTCCGGGAAAGGGTTAACCTGATCAGAACATTCCTGCTCCCTTTGCTGATATATTTCGGCAGTGTATGCATGTTGCCAGAACCTCTCTGGACCCGAGTCTACAGTGTGTTCTTCCAAATGTTATGGGGGAATAGACTGAACCTAGTGAAGAGGGAGGTTACTTACCGTACAAGGAGACTAGGGGGGTTGTGTATGGTCAACCCTGTGGTGTTCCTAGTGAATACCTTTCTTAAGACCAATATTGAAAACCTCTGGAAAGAGAGGGCTCCTCCGTGGGTATCCTTCTGTAGGGGATGGTTTCGGCCTTTCTTCCAGGAATGGGAGACAGGAGGGCAAGTGAAGGATCTTCGCACACCACACGGGCATCTCCCGGCTTATGCTACCCTGGTTCTGAAGGTTATTCATCGGTGGGGTCTGGGGATGGGGGAGATTAGGACTCTGTCAAGGAAATTCCTTGACAAGAGCGTTCTGTCTTCTCGTTTCCAGAGGCCATTGGCGCTCAAGGACTGCCCAAGTCGGGATCTGGAGGTGGGTTTAGAGCTTTTGAATTCTATCAGGATCCCCTTGAAGTTTTGGGACTTGACTTGGCGCTGCTTCCATGGGAAACTGTGTGTGAGGGACAATCTCAAGTGCAGGAGCTCTGAGGACCGGGGATGTCCCCGCGAAGAGTGTGGATGCATACTGGAAAGCATGGAGCATTTTCTGCTTCTTTGTCCCTTTTGACACAGAGATTTACAACAGGGTGGGCGCTTCCATTGGTTGGCCTCGGCTGGCCAGTCTCTCATATGCGGAATTGGCCTATGGGGCATTCAGAAACCTTGGAGGCTGGGACCTGTGCACTTTATTCCTAGTCAGCTCAGTGGTTAGGTACTACACGTGGAACGCACGGTGTTTAGTGTCGACGCAGCGTAAAATCCTCCCTTTGGGTGAGGTGGTTAGGAACATTCTCGGTGACCTGGTGAAGGTGCGTTCTCTGGAGTACAAGAGGCTGGGTGCTGGCGGGGCCTCTCATCTGTGGAGGGGCTCGGCCTTTAAAGTGCCTTAGCCTGTTGTCTCCCCCTGGTGGTGGGCTGATGCTGGCACATTAGTCTTTTTGTTTTGAGCAGTTGGTTTATGGTAATATAGGGCTTGCAGGCACTGAACTTGAGCTTTAGGGGTTTGTTGTTTGGCTTAAAGTGTTATATTTATTTGTTATTGTATTTATTGTTGTAGTCTATGTGTATACTTATGTATTGTATATATTATTAGTCTGTGTATATTTTATGTAATGTATATATTGTATATATTGTGTGATGCCACCTGGGGTTTGGGTTTAGTTTAGGTTGGGTGGTGGGTTAAAAGGGGGGAGGGGGTTTGTATGGGACTTTTATATATACAGAAAATCCTGGACTGGTTCATGGACGTCTGGTAACATGTACTGGGGGCATGGGATGCGGGACCAGCTCAGGGCCCAAAAAAAAAAAGTGGTGTTATTTTGTTTGTGTTGGTTTTTGGTTGTGTTGGTTTTTATTATTTTGTATGTATTATTATTGTGGTTGTTGTTATTCTTTTTGGTATATTATTGGTATTGGGTTTTTGGCCATTGCAATTGGGCCAGGAAATTCACATTTAGTATTAGTGTATATTAGTGTATATAGTTTATTAGTATGGTATGGGTATTATGGGTATTATAGGAATATGTCTTTTGTAAATATTGTATATATATTTGTTTGTGTGCAGGATTGAGTGTGGGGTGGACCGGTGTTGTATTTTATGCTACGGTGTTGGTTTTATGATTCATTATATTGATATGTTCTGTCAGATATGGTATGTTCATGTTTGTAATTATTTATTGTTATGTTTGAAATTTTAATAAAAGATCTATGAGGGACGATGTGGTCTCTGTATTCGAGAGGGTGTGGGACCCATGGATTTCCTCCAACTACTGTCCTGACATGCGTTCAACTTTGTCGTTATATTAAAACACATGTTCACTTGCTGTCTACCTGTTGTCATGGCCTGCCCATGTACGATCCATTTTTTGATGTCTACCGTATGTATACACCTGTCAATGTTTATTGCTGTTTTATTGTTTTTTTATGTTTTTCTTGTCCTTGGGGTTGCACCCCGAATATTCGCTGAAACCTGTTTCCTTGCTTTTGCTTAAAGGGGTAGTCCAGTGGTGAAAACTTATCCCCTATCCTAAGGATAGGGGATAAGTTTGAGATCCCGGGGGGTCCGACTGCTGGGGCCCCCTGCGATCTCTCTGTACGGGGGCCAGGCTCTCCGGCCAGATAGCGGGTGTCGACCCCCGCACGAAGCGGACGCCGACACGCCCCCTTAATGCATCTCAATGGCAGAGACGGAGATTGCCGAAGGCAGCGCTTCGGCTCTGCCATAGAGTTGTATTGAGGGGGCGTGTCGGCCGCCGGTTCGTGCGGAGGTCGACACGCCTCCTTCCCGCAGGCTGTCGGGGCTCCGTACAGGAGATCGCGGTGGGAGAACCCCCCGCGATCTGCAACTTATCCCCTATCCTTAGGATAGGGGATAAGTTGTTCACCACTGGACTACTCCTTTAATAAAAGCTACATGTTTGACACTAAAAGATCTACAGGATGTATTTACAAGTTAAAGTGTCATGATTATTATAGAGCAGTGGTTGCCAAACTGTGGACCTCCAACTGTTGCAAAACTACAACTCCCAGCATGCCCGGACAGCCGTAGGCTGTCCGGGCATGCTGGGAGTTGTAGTTTTCCAACAGCTGGAGATGCAGTTTGGAGACGGCTGCTGTAGTTTGTCAGACTGCGGAGCTCTAGTGTAATAGAGTTGTCGTTGCTATCTGCCGGGTATAACACGCTTTATATCTGGATCTTGTCAGAGTTAAATAACACAACAAAAGCCTCGGCAGGCCCCGGACTCGCTGACAGGTTATTCATTGCCATCCTGAGCCGCTCTTGTCATAATGCAGCATAACACTTTTTGTTTTTTTATATAAATGCCCGGGATCTGAACGTCTGCCAGCTCTGGGAATCGTTCCAGATAAACTTTCAGTAATGCCAATCTCTTTCCAAGATGTCGTCTATATTTCCTTTACACCCAAGAGCGTCGGAATACTACCCCGAGGGCCTCCTGACGGAGAAGTGCCGCTGACCGCACCGGCCAGATATAAAACAAGCGCCGCGCCTTTTTGGACCTCACCGATAAATTAAGCCGAGTCCATGCCGCGCAGCTCACCGCCAGGCACAGCGCAAAAATCTCTTGCGTTGGCAGTTGTCACCAGGCCGATGCCAGGGACATTAGTAAAGGACCAGAGGAGGGTTCGGCTGCCAGCTCTGGAGCTGTTGGCGGCATTGATTAGGCTGAGACAATCTGCGGCCGCTCGGTTCTATTCACGGTCGTGTCTGCTGATACCTGGCAGACGGCTTCACCGGGGGCTCAGATTTACCTGACATTCATCATTACAGTCAATACGGCGCCGAACATTACGGCTGTTTTCTCCTGGACGTCGGAGACGGAGAAGAACTGATGAAGACAAAATTGGATGTTTGATGTTTGTATCGAACAGAAGTGGAGCTGACATCACTCTCTGTCTGCATCAATTTACCGGGACCTGCGCGCTACTGTTCGGCTCTGCTGCATCTTGTGCATTTTGTATCTGACCCTTCACTAGTCTCTATTCTCCTCTGCCGCAGTCACATACAGATTTGTCCGCACTAACAAATGAGTAGATGGGTCACTGATCCCCTTCTAGAAGGGTAGGGTCACACCTAATGGATCTGCAGCGTATTTTATGCTACAGATACACCGGTGACCCGACCCATTTTGTGCCTCCAGCTGTTGCCACCCCCCCCCTTCCCCCAAATCACCTCGCCCATTGGCCTGCTTGCATCGGCAATCCAGGGGCCTGCGAGTCTCCGAGTGCACTCTGACACTCTGACATCGTGGAGCAGCCGCGATGTCTGAGTGCACTGAGCGGCTGCACTGCGATGTCTGAGGGGACTCGGCAACTCACAAGCCCCCTGTGTGGCTGCTTGTAGCTGCGGTTTGCCGAAGTAAGCAGGCCATGGGCGAGATGGGGGAAGTGGGGTGCAACAGCTGAAGGCACAAAATGGGTCAGGTCATCGGTGGATCTGCAGTGTAAAATACGCTGCGGATTCATTACTTGTGACCCTACCGGGACCATGGACTCTTCTCCTGAAATATTCTGTACTGCTGTCAACTGCTTCTTTTTCCACTTTGTAACTCTAATTGTATGACCTGTAAAATTGAGTACACTTCTCTTCTAAAATACTCTGTGCTGCTGTAAGACTCTTTTCCTTCCATTTTGTAACTCTCGGCTGTGACTTTGCACCAGCACACTTCTGTCCTGAAATGCTCTGTGCTGCTTCTACTAAGAAACTATGTATGGTGCTCTTTGGATGCAACTCAGCATTCTTTCTCATCCAAACACGACGAGTTGAGTTTTTACCAAAAAGTTCTACTTTGGTTTCATCTGACCATATGACATTCTCCCAATCCTCTTCTGGATCATCCAAATGCTCTCTAGCAAACTTCAGACGGGCCCAGACATGTACTTGCTTAAGCAGGGGACACGTCTAGCACTGCATGATTTGAGTCCCTGGTGGTGTAGTGTGTTACTGATGGTAGCCTTTGTTACTTTGGTCCTAGCTCTCTGCAGGTCATTCACTAGGTCCTCCCGTGTGGTTCTGGGATTTTTGCTCATCGTTCTTGTGATCATTTTGACACCACGGGGTGAGATCTTGCGTGGAGCCCCAGATTGAGGGAGATTATCAGTGGTCTTGTATGTCTTCCATTTTCTAATAATTGCTCCCACAGATGATTTCTTCACACCAAGCTGCTTGACTATTGCACATTCAGTTTTCCCAGCCTGGTGCAGGTCTACAATTTTGTTTCTGGTGTCCTTCGACAGCTCTTTGGTCTTGGCCATAGTGGAGTTTGGAGTTTGACTGTTTGGGGTTGTGGACAGGTGTCTTTTATACTGGTAACAAGTTCAAACAGGTTCCATTATTAACATAACAAATGGAGGACAGAGGAGACTCTTAAAGAAGAAGTTACAGGTCTGTGAGAGACAGAAATCTTGCTTGTTTGTAGGTGACCAAATACTTATTTCCCACCATAATTTGCAAATAAATTCTTAAAAATTAAGACAATGTGATTTTATGGATTTATTTTTCTCATTCTGTCTCTCATAGTTGAGGTTATAACCTATGATGAAAATTACAGCCTCTCATCTTTATTAGGGGGAAAACAATTGGTGACGGACTAAATATATTTTTGCCCCACTGTAAATGTTTGAACTATAAAAATGTTATGTTACTTCAACAGCACGGTCAATGGTGTACACGTAAAAAAAATACCAAAGTCCAGAATTGCATATTTTTGGTCAGTTTGTATACCCTAAAAAAATTCTAAAAAGTGATCAAAAAGCCCCATCAAAAAAAATAAATAAAATGGTACTAAGAAAAACCTACAGATCATGGTGCAAAAAATAATCCCTCACACATTCCTGTATACGGAAAAATTTAAAAGTTATAGGGGGTCAGAAGAGGACATTTTTAAACATACTAACTTTCATACAAAAAGTTATAATTCTTTAAAAGAAGTAAAACAAAATTAATCCTATATAAGTTTGATATCATTTTAATCGTATGTACCTACAGAATAAAATGAGATGTAATTTTTACCGAAAATTGCACTGTGTGGAATTGAAAGCTCCAAAATTTTTAAAATGGTGGTGTTTTTTTTTTTTTTATTTTGCCCCACAAAAAATTTTTTTGGGGGGTTTTGCCATGGATTTTGTGGGGAAAAGATTGATGTAATTGCAAAGTAAAATTGATGGCACAAAAAACAAGCCCCGTATAGGTCTGTAGGTGGAAAATTTAAAGCGTTATTATCTTTAGAAGGGGACGAGGAAAAAACGAATGTGCACAAATGAAAAATGTCCCAATCATTAAGGGGTTAAGGGTTATCATGAGGGGAGGGGGGAGTTCGGTAGTAAACTTTGTAAAGTCTCCCTCCCTCACCAATGTTTCTTTCGGTTACTCAGAGACATCACTGACCTGAGGACATTCAGAAGGGAGATGCTGGCTCAGAGGATACCCAAACCTAGTCCTTACGTCAGTTTTGTTCTTGTCCCTATAACATCCACCTGACAGTTAACCCCTTATACTTGTATATGGCTCAGTGCATGCAGAAAATATACACATATATAGAAAAATACACCAGCATGGTAACAGCCACCCGAACAGTGTTGATAGTAGCACAGGGTGACCCCGCTCCAGGAACCCACAACATTGCACCAGAACACTTCTCTCCTGAAATACTACTAGTGCTTTTTAATCCCTTAATGATGCAGGACATAAATGTATGTCCTGGTGCGGTGGTACTTGACGTACCAGGATGTACATTTACGCCCTGTACATGACCGCAAGCACCAGAGTGGTGCTTGCATCATGCACAGTAGGTCCCGGCTGCTATCAGCAGCCAGGGACTCACCGGTAATGGCGGACATGAACAATCGCGCTGATGTCCGCCATTAACCCCTCAGATGCCGTGATCAATACAGATCACGGCATCTACGGCAGTGCAGTCAGTAAAATGGATCATCCATTATGGGGAACAGACCCTCTTATGCCTAAAATGGCTTTAGCCCTCCTGGCGCCCTAGTGGTATGCCTTTCATGTTACCCCCATTAGGATGACACCTGGACTGGTTCCAGTGTTTATTATGGCCCTCTCTCTTAGTCCCCTTGTAGCTGTCCCCTTACAGTTGCTGTCCTTCCGTTCTTGTATCCCCTTTCTTTCATCTCTTCCTCCTCTTATGCCTCTTTTTTCTCTTCACAGTTAACCTGGACTCATCCTTCATTTACCTCCCTGACTGACTGCTCTCCGAGCACTCCTGAGTCATGGTAAGTTGTTTCCATCCCCTTCCATTCCCAATGGCTGATGTTAAATTGTCCACCCTTATTGTTAAGGGTTTAAATACCCCTGAAAAAAGGGCTCAATTGCTCCACACATTTCACAAGCAGAGGGTTCAAATCCTGTGCCTCCAGGAGACATATTTTAAAACTGATAACTCCCCTGCCATATCGAGCCGATACTACCCAAATTGGTTACATAACACCAACCCTGACGCCAGGACGAAAGGAGTCTCCCTAGGTTTTTCATAGCTCTCTCCCTATCATGATTACTGATTCGCGGATTGATCCCCTAGCCCGATAAATTTTCACCAACTGTGATCTAGCAGGATAGCGACTGACAATTGTGACAGTGTATGCCCCTAATCGCAATCAGGTATGGTTTCTCCTCAAGGCACTTGACCTCCTTGCCACTTTTGCCACAGAGCCCATTATTTTCTGTGGGGACCTCAATCTGTCCCTTTTCTCCCTACTGGATACCTCATCACGTCACTCATACCTGTCCTACTGTAGACTCCGTGTCTTCATTAGATAACATGGAGTGATATCTGGCAGGCTTTTCATCCTGACATCCAAGACTACACTTTTTTCTCCCACCCCTGACAGTTATACACAAGAATAAAATACATACTTTGCCCTCACCATCTACTTCCAAATGTCTCTTCATCAGAGATCGGTGTGATGACACTCTCTGATCACGCCCCTGTAACATTCTCCATCACCCTGCCATCAATGAGTCTCTGCTGTTGGACGCTCTTTGCCTCCAAGAACTCAAAGACATAGTCATGATGAAACGTCTCCTACAGTTCAGTGGGAAGCCCTTAAGTGTGTCCTCAGAGGAGTCTTGAATACACCATGGGGCACGATTGAAAAGGGAGGCAGCTACTCGATATTGGGCCCTCCACAGCTGACTTCATACTCTTGTATTCCTTCATAAACAGAATAGATCTGAGACAGAACTGCGGAAACTCATACAGGTTCGTCACCACCTGCTAGCCCATATGAACAAACAATATAGCTACTATAGGCAACGTACGGGTCGGAAGTTCTATGAATGGGGCAACTTATAGCTCTCTTGGATCAGACTTAACCCCTTGCCGTAAATGGACGCACATTCACGTCCATTTGCGGCTCCCGAGCTATAATGCGCGCTCAGCAGGTGTCCCGGTTCCTATAAGCAACCAGGACCCGTGGCTAATGCCGGACATCACAGATTGGGCTGATGTCCAGCATTAACCCTTTATTCGTGGCGATCAAACTTGATTGCCGCGTCTATAACAAAAGCAAACATTGCCGGTTAGCTCAGTGGTGCTGTTCGGGACCGCTGCGGCATCCTGGACAGCTTCCAGGACGCGTGGAGGATCCCTACCTGCCTCCTCAGTGTCCGATCGCGAATGACTGCTCCGTGCCTGAGATCCAGGCAGGAGCAGTCAAGCGGCAGAAACACTGATCAATGCTATGCTATGGCAGAGCAGTGAACAGTGTAAGAGATCAGTGTATGTAATGTTATAATCCCCTATGGGGGCTATAACATTGCAAAAAAAAAAAAGGGTAAAAACCCCCCTTTTCCCATAAAAAAAACAAAACCTGTAAATAAAAATAAACATATGTGATATTGTCGCGTGTGTAAATGTCCGCACTTTAAAAATATATAATTAATTAAACCACACTGTCAATGGCGTACGCGCAAAAAAATTCCAGACTAGACGAAATCCACGACATGACAGATACGCTCCTGCTTCTTGACCCTGTTCCTCTGCTTCTATCTATATTCCCCCCCTTCAGTCCTCCGGGTGAGTCAAGACCATTCTACGCTTCCTCCTTCTGGCAAAGAGAATGGTCATTCCCCATCTTTGGAGATCAACCTCCCCCTGACCCTTTCGTCCTGGCTTCAGGAGGTGGCCCACCTTCACAAAATGGAAGAGTTACTTGCTGACCCTCCCCACAGGATTGATAAATACACAGCTATCTGGTCCCCGTGGTTGGCTTTAATAGGCTCACATAACTTTCTTGATCCTATCCCCCCCTTCCTCTGCCCAGTAACATTTCTCCCCTCCCTCTAGTCCACTCCCTCTTTTCCCATGACTCTTCTACTACTCGTCTCGATCTTGGAGATGCTTGGAGTTGCAGTCGTCCACCGAGGTAAGTTGCTCCCTTATTTCCTTCCTCCCTCTTGTACTGTGATCCTGTGCCTTCCCTTACCTCCCCTATCCTATCACCTCCTTTACTCCTTCCACATTTCTTCTCCTCTTCCCTGTTTTTGATCCTCCCTCCCTTTTTTCTTTTTTTCTGACCCCTTTTACCTTCTCTTCTTTTCTGCCTACACTTCTCCTCTATCTCCTTTCTACTGAGATTCCTCCCATTTATTTGGTTTTTGTTCCCCCCCCCCCCCCTTCAATGCCAGAGGATGAATTTTTCACACATGTCCATGCTTCCGTTATGCCTGCTGGAACGACTAGATTGTGTGCACTATTAATAACACGATTAAATGTGTCTTTTGTAATCCTCTACTTTGGTTCTTTATTTAACTTGAAAAAAAAAACTACTTTAAAAAAAAAAAATATACATATTTGGTATCGCCGCATGTGTAAATGTTAAAATGTAATGTTAATGATCCCATACGGTGAATAGTCTAAACATAAAAAAGAAATAAAAAAGAAATTATAAAAAAAATGTATGAAAGGTTTTATATACGCAGATGTGGTATCAATAAGTACAGATCACGGCACAAAAAATTAGCCCTCACACCGCTGCTTATACGAAAAATTGAAAAAGTTATAGGTCGTCAAAATATACAGATTTTAACTGCACTAATTTGGTTGAAACGTTTGGGATTTTTTTAAAGTGGAACAATAAAAGAAAAGTATAAACTCATGGGTATCATTTTAATTGTATTGACCCACAGAATAAAGAAAACATGTCATTTTTAATGTAGATTGTACCGCGTGAAAACAAAATTTGCTAAATTGTGGTTTTCTTATCAACTTCGCCACACAAATAGTATTTTTTGGTTGTGCCATACATTTTATGATATAATGAGTTATGTCATTACAAAGGACAACTGGTCGCACAAAAAACAAGCCCTCATACTCGTCCGTGGATGAAAATATAAAAGAGTTATGATTTTTAGAAGGCGAGGAGGAAAAAAATGAAAATGCAAAAAATAACATTTGCTGAGTCCTTAAAGGGGTAATTCACTGGAAAACACACATATATATATACAAATATATTTATTTATTTTTTATTTTTTTATTTATTTTTTATCAACTGATGCCAGAAACTTAAACAGATTTGTAAATTACTTCTATTAAAAAAATCTTAATCCTTCCAGTACTTATCAGCTGCTGTATGCTCCACAGGAAGTTATTTTATTTTTGAATTCCTTTCTGTCTGACCACAGTGCTCTCTACTGACACCAGTTGATTTGATATTTTTTTTACAGTGGAGTACCCCTTTAACCCCTTAAGGACCAGGCCATTTTACACCTTAGGACCAGAGCGTTTTTTGCACATCTGACCACTGTCACTTTAAACATTTATAACTCTGATGCTTTTAGTTATCAATCTGATTCCGAGATTGTTTTTTCGTGACATATTCTACTTTAACATAGTTGTAAAATTTTATGGTAACATCCTTTCTTGGTGAAAAATCCCAAAATTTGATGAAAAATTTGAAAATTTTGAATTTTTCTAACTTTGAAGCTTTCTGCTTGTAAGGAAAATGGATATTCAAAATATAATTTTTTTTTATTCACATATACAATATGTCTACTTTATGTTTGCATCATAAAATGTACGTGTTTTTACTTTTGGAAGACACCAGAGGGCTTCAAAGTTCAGCAGCACTTTTCCAATTTTTCACAAAATTTTGAACCTCGCTTTTTTTCAGAGACCAGTTCAGGTTTGAAGGGGATTTGAAGGGTCTTCCCATTAGAAATACCCCACAAATGACCCCATTATAAAAACTACACCCCCCAAAGTATTCAAAATGACAATCAGTAAGTGTTTTAACCCTTTAGGTGTTTCACAGGAATAGCAGCAAAGTGAAGGAGAAAATTCACAATCTTTATTTTTTACACTCGCATTTTCTTGTAAACCCAATTTTTGAATTTTTATAAGGGGTAAAAGGAGAAAATGTATACTTATATTTGTAGCCCAATTTCTCTCGAGTAAGCACATACCTCATATGTCTATGTAAAGTGTTCGGCGGGCGCAGTAGAGGGCTCAGAAGCGAAGGAGCGACAAGGGGATTTTGGAGAGTACGTTTTTCAGAAATGGTTTTTGGGGGGCATGTTGCATTTAGGAAGCCCCTATGGTGCCAGAACAGCAAAAATAACCCACATGGCATACCATTTTGGAAACTAGACCCCTTGGGGAACGTAACAAGGAATAAAGTGAGCCTTAATACCCCACAGGTGTTTCACGACTTTTGCATATGTAAAATAAAATAAAAAAAAATTTCACTAAAATGTGTGTTTCCCCCCAAATTTCACATTTTTGCAAGGGTTAATAGCAGAAAATACCCCCAAAAATTTGTAATCCCATCTCTTCTGAGTATGGAGGCACCCCATAAGTTGGCATGAAGTGCATTACGGGCGAACTACAATGCTCCGAAGAGAAGGAGTGATATTTGACTTTTTGAAAGCAAATTTTGCTCGGGGGGCATGTCACATTTAGGAAGCCCCTATGGTGCCAGAACAGCAAAAAAAAAAAAAAACACATGGCATACCATTTTGTAAACTAGACCCCTTGAGGAACGTAATAAGGAATAAAGTGAGCCTTAATACCCCACACGGGTTTTACAACTTTTGCATATGTACAAAAAAATATTTTTTTTTTTCACTAAAATGTGTGTTTCCCCCCAAATTTCACATTTTTGCAAGGATTAATAGCAGAAAATACCCCCCAAAATTTGTAACCCCATCTCTTCTGAGTATGGAGGTACCCCATAAGTGGACCTGAAGTGCACTAGGGGCGAACTACAATGCTCAGAAGAGGAGGAGCACCATTGAGCTTTTGGAAAGAGAATTAGTTTGGAATGGTAGTCAGGGGCCATGTGCATTTACAAAGCCCCCCGTGGTGCCAGAACAGTGGACCCCCCCACATATGACCCCATTTTGGAAACTACACCCCTCACAGAATTTAATAAGTGGTGCAGTGAGCATTTACACCCCACTGGCGTTTGACAGATCTTTGGAACAGTGGGCTGTGCAAATGGAAAATAAAATTTTTCATTTTCACGGATCACTGTTCCAAAAATCTGTCAGACACCTGTGGGGCGTAAATGCTCACTGTACCCCTTATTACATTACATGAGGGGTTTAGTTTCCAAAATGGGGTCACATATGGGGGGGTCCATTGTTCTGGTACCATGGGGGCTTTGTAAACACAAGTGGCCTTCAATTCCGGACAAATTTTCTCTTCAAAATCCCAATGGCGCTCCTTCTCTTCTGAGCATTGTAGTGCACCCATAGAGCACTTTACATCCACATATGGGGTATGCTCTTACTCAGAAGAAATTGGGTTACAAATTTTGGGGGCTTTTTTTTATTTTCCCTTGTGAAAATGAAAAATTTAGGGTGACACCAGCATTTTAGTGAAATTTTTTTTTTTTTTTCATTTTCCCATCCAACTTTAATGAAAATTTGTCAAACACCTGTGGGGTGTACAGGCTCACTATACCCCTTGTTACGTTCTGTGAGGGGTTTAGTTTCCAAAATGGGGTCACATGTCTGTATTTATTGTTTTGTGTTTATATCAGAACCGCTGTAAAATCAGCCACCCCTGTGCAAATCACCAATTTAGGCCTCAAATGTACATGGTGAGCTCTCACTCCTGAGCCTTGTTGTGCGTCCGCAGAGCATTTTACGCCCACATATGGGGTATCTCTGTACTCATGAGAAATTGCGTTACGAATTTTGGGGGTCTTTTTTTCCTTTTACCTCCCGTGAAAATAAAAAGTAAAGGACAAAACCGGCATGTTAGTGTAAAAAAAAATTTTTTTTTACACTAACAGGCTGGTGTAGACCCCAACTTTTCTTTTTCATAAGGGGTAAAAGGAAAAAAAGCCCCTAAAATTAGTAACGCAATTTCTCCCGAGTACGGAGATACCCCATATGTGGCACTAAACTGTTTCCTTGAAATACGACAGGGCTCTGAAGTGAGAGAGCGCCATGCGCATTTGAGGACTAAATTAGGGATTGCACAGGGGTGGACATAGGGGTATTTTACGCCAGTGATTCCAAAACAGGGTGCCTCCAGCTGTTGCTAAACTCCCAGCATGCCTGGACAGTTAGTGACTGTCCGGAAATCCTGGGAGTTGTTGTTTTGCAACAGCTGGAGGCTCTGTTTTGGAAACACTGCCGTACAATACATTTTTTATTTTTTATTAGGGGGACATTGTAAGGGGGTGTTTATGTAGTGTTTTACCCTTTATTATGTGTTAGTGTAGTGTTTTTAGGGTACGTTCACACTGGCGGGTTTACAGTGAATTTACCGCTAGGAGTTTGCGCTGCGGTGAAAAATTTGCCACAGCTCATACTTGAAGCAGAAAACTTACTGTAAACCCTCCAGTGTGAATGTACCCTGTACGTTCACATGGGGGGCAAACCTCCAGCTGTTTCAAAACTACAACTCCCAGCATGTACTGACAGACCATGCATGCTGGGGGTTGTACTTTTGCAACAGCTGGAGGCACACTGGTTGGAAAACCTTCAGTTAGGTTCTGTTTCCTAACTCAGTATTTTCCAACCAGTGTGCCTCCAGCTGTTGCAAAACTTCAACTCCCAGCATGTACTGATCGCCGAAAGGCATGCTGGGAGATGTAGTTATGCAACAGCTGGAGGGATCGCAACTACAACTCCCAGCATGCTGAGACAGCTGTTTGCTGTTTAGGCATGCTGGGAGTTGCAGTTTTGCAACATCTGGAGAGCTATAGTTTAGAGACCACTGCACAGTGGTCTCCAAACTGTGGACCTCCAGATGTTGCAAAACTACAACTCCCAGCATGCCCAGACAGCAAACTGCTGTTTGGGCATGCTGGGAGTTGTAGTTTTGCAAGATCTGGAGGTGCACAGTATAGAGATCACTTTGCAGTGGTCTCAAACTGTAGACCTCCAGCTGTTGCAAAACTGCAACTCCCAGCAAGCCTAAACAGCTCTCTGGGCATGCTGGGAGTTGAAGTTTTGCAACATCTGGAGGGTTACAGTTTAGAGACCACTATAGTGTACTCAGACTGTAGCCCGCCAGATGTTGCTAAGTAACTCACCGGCTTCCGTTGGATCCAGGGAGCTGCGTCGCGGTCCTCTTCTTACGCCGATCGTCGTCCGCTGCCGCCGCTGATCGTCGCCCGCTGCCGTCGCCGATGGGTAAGTGGATCTTCGGCGCCGGTCCCTGTCGGTTTCCCCGTCCTGCCCCGCCTATTGTGGGTGGGCAGGACGGGAAAACCGAAAGTAAACCCCTCCGCCCCCGATCTGCTATTGGTGGTCGCGTCTAGACCACCAATAGCAAAGATAGGAGGGGTGGCACCTCTGCCACCTCACTCCTATCGCTACAGGGGGATCGTGGGTGTCTAGGACACCCGCGATCCCCCTTCTATTCCGGGTCACCGGGTCACCATAGACCCGTATGACCCGTAATTGGCGCAAATCGCAAGTGTGAATTCACTTGCGATTTGCGCCGATCGCCGACATGGGGGGGTCTAATGACCCCCCCTGGGCATTTGCGCGGGGTGCCTGCTGATAGATATCAGCAGTCACCCCGGCCCGATCCCCGCCCGGCGTGCGGCAGGGACCGAAATTCCCACAGGCGTACAGGTACGCCCTTGGTCCTTAAGTACCAGGAAGCAAAGGCGTACCTGTACGCCCTTGGTCCTTAAGGGGTTAAAGGGGTATTCCAGGCAAAACCTTTATATATATATATATATATATATATATATATATATCTCAACTGACTCCGGAAAGTTAAACAGATTTGTAAATTACTTCTATTAAAAAATCTTAATCCTTCCAATAGTTATTAGCTTCTGAAGTTTTCTGTCTAACTGCTCAATGATGATGTCACGTCCCGGGTGCTGTGCATGATGGGAGAATATCCCCATAGGAACTGCACAGCTCCCGGGACGTGAGTCATCAGAAAGCAGTTAGACAGAAAACAACAACTCAACTTCAGAAGCTAATAACTATTGGAAGGATTAAGATTTTTTAATAGAAGTAATTTACAAATCTGTTTAAATTTCCGGTGCCAGTTGATATATGAAAAAAGTTTTGGCCTGGACTACCCCTTTAAGGCCAAAATGGGCTGTGTTCCTAAGGGGTTAAAGCAGTGTTTCCCAAAGAGGGTTCCTCCAACTGTTGCAAAACTACAACTCCCAGCATGCCCGGACAGCCGAAGGCTGTCCGGGCATGCTGGGAGTTGTAGTTTTGCAACAGCTGGAGGCACCCTGGTTGGGAAACACTGGGTTGAAGGATCCTGCTCCTTCTACTAAGACACTCCCTGTCTGTGACTTCACACCAGATTAGCACACGCCTTTCCTAAAATACTCTGTGCTGCTGTAGGACCCTGTTCTTTCCACTGTGTAGCTCTCAGTGGTTTACAAATAACTGGCGGCAGAAGAGTGAAGATCTCAGGGTCACAGACTATGGGGTCATGGGGTCATGTGTAGTGATGAGCGGCATTGGCCATATTCGAATTTGCGATATTTTGCGAATATATAGACGAATATTCGTCCTATATTCGTGCAATTTTCGTATTTGTTATATTCGTATATTCGGATATATGTGAATATTTGCATATTTGCGTATTCGAGCAAGAAAACAGTGCGGGGGTAGGTACTATTGGTTGCTAGGGATGGTGTTCATAACCTCTGACAAGTGTATTTGCATCATTCTAATTGGCCCACAAGGGAAAAGAAGGAATATGCGAATATGCAGAAAAACGAATATTCGCACTTTTGGATATATAGCGAATATATTCGCAATATTTGCAAATTTGCGTTATCCATGATAAAAATTTGAAATGGGAATATTCGCGCCCAACACTAGTCATGGGATGAGGCACTTCAGCTGAATCAGCACAATATATGGCGATGGTTCCATTACTTGACTGGATTTTTCTATCGATAGGATGTATATACTGTGCAATGTGTCAGACATGGAGGCGACAGCTTCTGGGCCCACTGAGGATTTATCCATGCACCGAGGGTCAGTGTAGCCGCTCTGCAATACATAATGTTCAAAAATAAATGCCCCCTGTTTGTGACCTGTAAATCAGTGATCGGGGTCAGGGCAGCCATATAACTTGGAAACACCTCAAGTGTCAAAAGATTTCAGCTCAGGATCCCAGATGTGACCATTAAGGTTTAAGAATCAGAGAAAGGGCATCGCTGTCCACAGAGGTCATAAAAGCATAAAATATATAGTACTGCTACCAGATAGATAGATAGAAAGATAGATATGAGATAGATAGATGGATATGAGATAGATAGATAGATAGATATGAGATAGATAGATAGATATGAGATAGATAAATAGATAGATAGATATGAGATAGATATGAGATATATATGAGATAGATAGATAGATAGATAGATAGATATGAGATAGATAGATATGAGATAGATAGATATGAGATAGATAGATATGAGATAGATAGATATGAGATAGATAGATATGAGATAGATAGATATGAGATAGATAGATATGAGATAGATAGATATGTGATAGATAGATAGATATGAGATAGATAGATATGAGATAGATAGATATGAGATAGATAGATAGATATGAGATAGATAGATAGATATGAGATAGATAGATAGATATGAGATAGATAGATAGATATGAGATAGATAGATATGAGATAGATTGATAGATAGAAATGAGAGATGATAGTTAGATATGAGAGATAGATAGATAGATATGAGAGATGATAGTTAGTAGTGTTGCTCGCGAATATTCGCAATTCGAATATTATTCGCGAATATCGCATATTCGCGAATTCGCGAATTTCGCGAATATAGCGCTATATATTCGTAATTACGAATATTCGTTTTTTTTTTTTTTTGTTTTTTTTTTCTTCACAGTACACATCACAGTGATCATTCCTCTCTGCTTCCAGCTTATGTGGTGTAAAGAAGGCTGTAATACTACTGTGTAAGACTGACGTGCGGAAATTCGCATATGCGAAAATTAGCACATGCTAATTTTCGCATATGCTAATTTTCGTATATCCGAATTTTCACATATGTTAATTTTCGCATACGCGAATATTCGCATATGCGAAAAAAAAACGAGGGTATAACGAATATGCGTATATTCGCGAATATATGACGAATATTCGTCCATATATTCGCGAATATTCGCGAATTCGAATATGGCCTATGCCGCTCAACACTAATAGTTAGATATGAGATAGATAGATAGATAGATAGATAGATATGAGAGATGATAGTTAGATATGAGATAGATAGATAGATATGAGATTTATAGATAGATATGAGATTTATAGATAGATAGATAGATAGATATGAGAGATGATAGATAGATAGATAGATAGATAGATATGAGATTTATAGATAGATATGAGATTTATAGATAGATATGAGATTTATAGATAGATATGAGAGATGATAGTTAGATATGAGATAGATAGATAGATAGATATGAGATAGATAGATATGAGATTTATAGATAGATATGAGATTTATAGATAGATATGAGAGATGATAGTTAGATATGAGATAGATAGATATGAGAGATAGATAGATAGATAGGACAACAGAGAAGAAGCAGCACTCCAGTTGGATTGAGAGTAATGCAGTTCGGGTGCATGCAGGCTAGAGGTCCCGCTCCAGGACTCCAAAAGGAAACAGCAAGTGGAAAAATGCCACCGCGCTTACATGATGTAGTGATACAAAATCTGGCTTTATTCCATTAAAAAAGGCAACGTTTCGGCTGCACAATAACAGCCTTCTTCAAGCAAATACCAAGTGGAAATGGCGTGATATTTATGTGCACAAAGACATACAACATGTGCAGTGATTGGTTGATTAATAATCAATTACATCTGTGTGTAAAAAGTAGTCCCCTGGGCGGGGCGCTCCTCTCACCTGGTCCTGTGTCTTCGGCCGGCAGCGACGCCCCCTCCGCTTGATTGATGGGCTGCATCATCGCTCTGCTTATCTCTTCAGTGAGCAGAGCGATGACACGGCCCGTCAATCAAGCGGAGGGGGCGTCGCTACTGGCCAAAGACACAGAACTAGGTGAGAGGAGCCCCTCGCCCAGGGGACTACTTACGGGCGTGAAGGGGAGCAGTTTATGAGTTCATATCCTCACTATCCCCGCAGGCAGAAATGTCCTCCGGGGATGGTGAGTATAAAGATTTTACCCTATATAATGCTTTGCCAAGCATTATGTAGGGTAAAATCTGATTGTTTCCCTTTAACTTTCTGGCACCAGCTGATTTGAATATTTTTTTTCCTCCACACCGGAGTACCCCTTTAACCTCTAATGATAATGAGATGACTCTGCTCATATTGTACCGGTCTACATAGGAAAGCTGAAAAAACAAGTGAGTATCATGGCGGATCAGTGGTTAGTACTGTTCTCTGTAGCCCCTGCATGAATTTATTCTGTTATCTCTGTGTTCTCATTTGTTTTCTCCAAATACTTCAGTTTCCTCTCACACACAAGAAAACATATAATTAAACTGTGAATTTATTTTGTAAGCTTCAATAGGAATTAAATGTCAGTCTATTGTGTGGACATCTCCTTTCTATATGCCTTATCTGAACACGTGAATATGGCGTACTGGGCGGGACACTGTACTACATGTACAATGTAACACCACATTTCCTGTAAGACCAGCCATAGCTCCTAGGGGCAGAACTAGCTAACCTTCATGGTTTGGAAAGCTTCTCAAGGGGTTCTACCCTTAAAGAATACCTCTCGTGATCTTTGTTGAATTTTATAATCCTCCCAGGTCACTGCCCCCATCATGATAAACCACCCCCTGCCTTTATTTTTATAATTTTTTTTAGTTTTCTACCTTGATATTGTTCTGTATTTTCTGCTCAGTCTCAGTCAGATTCACAGACTGGGAAGGGGCGTTCCCCAGCAGGCGTGACATCATCTGAAGCCATACAGGGGAGAACTTCCTCCCTCACTCTGCTACACACAGCCTAGAGCAGATCAGTGTGAAATGAGCTATGATTGGCTAAGACTGCACATACACACACACCCCTCAGCACTGCAGACTGCATTTCCTGATTTTGGACTTCTGCCAGGTCAGCAGGAGTCCAAAGTCTGTGCAAGAGATGGGGAGAAATGTGCTCTGGACAAGTAGGGAGACACCTAGTGGCAGCTTTTTTAAACACAAATAAAACATAGAAAACTTCCTTTTTTATTTTTTTTAACAAAGTACATTAGAAAGATTTTTCGTATTTACCATAAGGAGTGCAATAGCAAATAATGAGAGTGACCATTTGAAAAATTGCAAAAATGTTTTCTATATCATCACATAATCCAGAATATTTGATAATCTGCCATTTTTCGTCCTGATACTGCTACATTGAAGGACGTTTGCTAAAGTAATAATACTTCCATGTATTCAGCATCTATACCAGTGATCTACAATTTTGGCTCTCCAGCTGTTGCAAAACTTCAACTCCCAGCATGCCCGGACAGCCAACGGCTGTCCGGGCATGCTGGGAGTTGAAGTTTTGCAACAGCTGGACAACTGCAGTTTGAAGACCACTGCACAAAGAGATGAAATGAGAGGAAAGCCTTGATTTACCTTTCAGAGACAGTGTGGATCCTCTGGAGAAGGCAGACAGGTTTTCGGCTGTTCGGGCATGCAAGAAGTTGATATTTTGCAACATCTGGAGGGCCACAGTTTTGGACCACTGATCTATACTGAACCTGGAGCTAAAGTTGACATTTTTGTGTGTTTTTGCAGCAAGAAAACATTGGCTAAGTCACTGCCTCTATCTGCCAGGCATCCTGGGAAATTGCCGAAGATGTATCTTACAACTATGCAGATATAATTGAAAAACACATTCCCCATTGTACCTCTAAAACGTAAAAACCTATTTCCGACGCCGCTAAGTACAGCACAGCTCAATGACCGGTGAAGTTTGTGTCGAAGACGAGCCTTGCATGACCTTGAACAAGTCGCTTAGGAAAATTACATTATCAACAAAAAGTGCCAATGACATCCTTCCCCGGGGTTAGAATGAAATAAGACGTAGTGTAATGTAAGCAGCCACCAGATTAAGAAATAAAAACATCCGTGAGCGCAGATCACCTAGGGCTTCTACAGCCCACTGGGATCCTCAGCCATGAAGAAACCTGGTTAAATAATCAAGAGCCATGAAGGACTGAGCGCGCGTGAAGGAAAACAAATCATACAAAAACATTCTTATCGTTTGGCTTTGGGGGGGGGATTTAGATATAAGTAAATGATCGGCTGTACAGTGAGTTTATTTCTATATTACTGGAAAAAATTAAGGTTTTCTTTTAGTAGCTGTCAACTGTGGGCTATGGTCTGGGGCAAGGATGTCCATCATATCATCTGCGCCAGTGTTTGGCGTATAGAACTCAGACTGATCCCTGTGGATGGTATACTGTAAACATGTGTTGGGCTCATCCTCTTCACAAGTTAGCCTCTACTCTCCATGGGCAGTGTGCACTTGGGCTGGACTCATCCTTTTCACAAGTAGACCTCTACTCTCCATGGGCTCTGTGTACTTGGGCTGAGCTCAACATCATCATCACAAGTAGGCCTCTACTCTGCATGGGCAGTGTGTTCATGGGCTTGGCTCATCCTCATCAAAAGTAGGCCTCTACTCTCCATGGGCAGTGTGTTCATGGGCTGGGCTCATCCTCATCAAAAGTAGGCCTCTACTCTCCATGGGCTCTGTGTACTTGGGCTGGGCTCAACATCCTCATCACAAGTAGGCCTCTACTCTCCATGGGCATTGTGTTCTTGGGCTGGGCTCATCTTCATCAAAAGTAGCCCTCTACTCCCCATGGGCATTGTGTACTTGGGCTGGGCTCATCCTCATCAAAAGCAGGCATCTACTCTCCATGGGCAGTGTGTTCTTGGGCTGGGCTCATCCTCATCACAAGTAGGCCTCTACTCTCCATGGACAGTGTGTTCTTGGGCTGGGCTCATCCTCATCAAAAGTAGGCCTCTACTCTCCATGGGCTCTGTGTACTTGGGCTGGGCTCATCCTCATCACAAGTAGGCCTCTACTCTCCATGGGCATTGTGTACTTGGGCTGGGCTCATCCTCATCAAAAGTAGGCATCTACTCTCCATGGGCATTGTGTACTTGGGCTGGGCTCATCCTTATCACAAGTAGGCCTCTACTCTCCATTAGTGTTGAGCGGCATAGGCCATATTCGAATTCGCGAATATTCGCGAATATATGGACGAATATTCGTCATATATTCGCGAATATTCGCATATTCGTAATATTCTCGCTTTATTTTCGCAATTGCGAAAAATGCGCGTATGCGAAAATTAACATATGCAAAAATTCACATGGACAAAAATGCGCATATGCCAGTCTCACACAGTAGTATTAGAGCCTTCTTTACACCACACAAGCTGGAAGCAGAGAGGGGTGATCACTGTGATGTGTACTGGGGAAAAAAAAAAAACGAATATTTGTAATTACGAATATATAGCGCTATATTCGCGAAATTCGCGAATTCACGAATATGCGATATTCGCGAATAATATTCGAATTGCGAATATTCGCGAGCAACACTACTCTCCATTGGTGTTTAGCGGCATAGTCCATATTCAAATTTGCGATATTTTGCGAATATATGGACGAATATTCGTCATATATTTGTGAAATTTGCATATTCTTAATATTCGCGTTTTTTTGCATAGTAGTATTAGAGCATAGTAGTATTAGAGCCTTCTTTAGATCACACAAGCTGGAATAAATTCATAAAGAAAGGCGTCAAACAGGACATAAATATCACAAAGTATACTTTATTAACATGTATCCAAAATGACAAGACATTTAAAATAATTTAAAAGAATACATATATAGTAATAATCATGAAGCCAAAAAATGCTGAGAGAGAAACGGGGGCTACGCTTGTCTGCCAGGAAAAAGGGGTAAGTAATTAGTGCACAATAAATATTTATTGACTCCCGTGGATTAATGAAAGAAACTGCTGCTCATATATTGTGGATTGAGTATTACGGTCGGATCCAGCAAGTATGCTCGGACCACAGGTAAGTACAGAAAATCATAGAGCAGACAAAGAAACCCCAGGGGATTAATAATGCATTATAGGTAGGGCAAAACCAAAACTGGACAGAGATAACAAAATACTTTACCAAGTGGAGCAAGGAGTACGGCGCTACAGCCACCCGCCACCCAACGTTTCACCAATGAAGGCTTCTTCCGGGGCTGGGCTCAACATTCTCCTCTCAAGTAGGCTTCTACTCTCCATGGGCAGTGTGTACTTGGGCTGGGCTCATCCTCATCAAAAGTAGGCCTCTACTCTCCATGGGCATTGTGTACTTTGCCTGGGCTCATTCTTATCACAAGTAGGCCTCTACTCTATATGGGCTGTGTGTACTTGGGCTGGGCTCAACATCCTCATCACAAGTATATCTCTACTCTCCATGGGCTGTGAGTACTTGGGCTGGGCTCATCCTTATCACAAGTAGGTCTCTACTCTTCATGGTCTGTGTGTACTTGGGCTGGGCTCAACATCCTCATCACAAGTAGGCCTCTACTCTCCATGGGCAGTGTGTACTTTGCCTGGGCTCATCCTTATCACAAGTAGGTCTCTACTCTCCATGGGCTGTGTGTGCTTGGGCTGGGCTCAGCATCCTCATCACAAGTAGGTCTCTACTTTCCATAGGCTGTGAGTACTTGGGCTGGGTTCATCCGTATCACAAGTAGGTCTCTACTCTCCATGGGCTGTGTGTACTTGGGCTGGGTTCCACATCCTCATCACAAGTAGGCCTCTACTCTCCATGGGCAATATGTACTTTGCCTGGGCTCATCCTTGTCACAAGCAGGTCTCTACTCTCCATGGGCTGTGTGTACTTGGGCTGGGCTCATCCTTATCACAAGTAGGTCTCTACTCTCCATGTGCTGTGTGTACTAGGGCTGGGCTCAACATCCTCATCACAAGTAGGCCTCTACTCTACATGGGCTTTTTGTGCTGGGGCTGGGCTCATCCATATCACAATTAGGCCTTTAATCCCTAAGGACAATGTTGACCTGAGCGGGGCTCAACATCCTCATTACAAGTAGGCCTCTACTCTTCCTGGGCAGTGTATATTTGTGTTGGGCTCATCCTCATCACAAGTAGGCCTCTACTCTCCATGGGCAGTGTATACTTGTGCTGAGCTCATTCTCATCACAAGTAGGCCTTCAATCCCTAAAGACAGTGTGGACCTAAGCTGGACACAAGATCCTAACAAGTAGACCTCTATTCTCCATGGGCAGTGTGTGCTTGAGCTGGGCTCATCCTCATCACAAGTGTGCCTCTAATCCATAAGGACAGTGTGCACCTGAGCTGGGTTCAACATCCTCATCACAAGAAGGCCTCTACTCTCCATGTGGGCTCAACATACTCATCACAAGTAGGCCTCTACTCTCGATGGGCAGTGTGTACTTGGGGTGGGCTCATCCTCATCACAAGTAGGCCTCTAATCCATAAGGACAGTGTGGACCTAAGTTGGGCTCAACCTCCTTAAAAGTAGGCCACTAATCCTAAAGGACAGTGTATACTTGGGCTGGGATCATCCTCATCACAAGAAGCTTTGGATCTCAATGAACAATGTAGATCTTCACTGGGTTCAACTTCCACACATGTAGACCTCTGATTCCCATGGATGGTGCAAATGTGTTCTGGGTTTTATTCTCGTCGTGAGAAGGCCTCTTATTCTTATGGACAGTGGAAACATGCGCTGGTCCCAACCTCACCTCAAGTAGGCCTCTCATCCCCATTAACATGCACTGTATTCAACCCCCTCATTTTTAGACCTCTTGTCCCCAAGGGTAGTGTGGACTTGTCCTGGCTACCCCTCCTAACAAGTAGAGCTCTTGTGCCCATGGGCAGTGGGGACTTGTGTTGGGCTGAAGCGCCTTACTAGTAGTCCTCTGGTCCCCATGAGTAGATTTGTGTTGGGCTGAATGTCTTCAAAAGTAGACCTCTGGTACCCATGGGTGGTGTGGACTTGTGCTGGGCTACCTCTCCTAACAAGTAGAGCTCTTGTGCCCATGGGCAGTGGGGACTTGTCTTGGGCTGAAGCTCCTTACTAGTAGTCCTCTGGTCCCCATGAGTAGTACGGACTTGTGTTGGACTGAATCTCCTCACAAGTAGAGCTCTTGTCCCCATGGGTATTGTGGACTTGTGCTGGACTAAACCTTCTCACAAGTAGACCTCTGGTTCTAAACCTCCTCACGCTTGCTGGGCTAAACCTCCTCACAAATAGAGCTCTTGTGCCCATGGCAGTGTGGACTTGTGTTAGGACAAACCTCCTCACAAGTAGAGCTCTTGTGCCCATGGACAGTCAAGACTTGTGTTGGGCTGAAGCTCCTTACCAGTAGTCCTCTGGTCCCCATGAGCAGGAAGGACATGTGCTGGACTAAACCTCCACACAAGTAGACCTCTAGTCCCCATGGGTAATGTGGATTTGTGTTGGGCTGAATCTCCTCAAAAGTGGACCTCTTGTCCTCATGGATTAGTCCTCCAATCTCCATATGGAGTATGAACTTCTACTGAGGTGAGCCTCATCACAAGTAGACCTCTCATTCCCGTGGGCAATGTAAACTTGTGTTAATCTCAACCTCACTCAAAATGGATGATTTCAACCCTAAATAAACCTTGCTCTTCAATACCTCATTGATCAGGTGCTGAAAATGCGATAAGGACTCAATACAAGCTCTTAGTACCATACATTTATTGCATGGTGCAAAGTGGTTAAGGGTCCAGCTATCCAATCTTTGTAAAGTAGATTCCTATTTAAAAGATAATATGTGATAGGACTAATAGTCTGTGACACGTTTCACCTTATAATGTCCTGAGATAAGGAGCTTAAATATTCAGTTCCCTGTCACTATAAAAGTGCTGAGCACAATGTTTATACTGCGCACTGTGTAACCCCAGGGACCCCGCAATGTTAGTGATGATGTCAGAGGGATCCTCTGAGCAGAGAAGACGTGAAAGTGTACAGTGAAGACGTGTCGGTGTATACTGAGGTTATAAAGGGGTCAGCAGAGAAGACAGAGATAATATGTAGTCTGTGCAGCCATAGTAATAAAATAATAATTAGCAAATATATTAAAATTGAAACAATAAAAAAATGAAAATATATACATTATTCATAGGTATTAAATACATTCTGTCAGGCAGAATGTATGTTCCATCTAACAGAAATAATCCCCCCACTCACCAGGTTTAGTCTGTTCTACCCCTTTGTTCTTTTACGGAAAAAAAATGTCTGTCCTATGAGGACTATCCGCCATATCCAGAGAATGTGCTCATGTTCTCTGTGCTATAGCATCATATGTTGCATTATAGGTACGTATATTTGACATCACTACACAAGAAAGATATAGATATATTTATATGTTTTGGTAAATATTATTCTATGAAAAAGTTACCTTAAAGGGTACTCAGCCCCTATAAATCTTATCCCACTATCCAAAAGATAGGGAATAAGATGTCTGATCACGGGGGTCCCTTGACTGGTACCCTAGCGATCTCTGTGCAGCACCCAGCATTCGTTTAGAACTCTGGGTGCGGGTGGCGGGGGACTGATGTCACAGCCACGCCCTCGTGACACCATGCCATTCCCCCTCCTATAGACTTGCATTAAGGGGGTGTGGTGTGACATCACGAGGGGCGTGACCATGACATCATGACCCCCGCTGCTCGATCCCAGAGTTCGGAACAAAATGTTCCGAACGCTGGGGCAGCGGAGTACCCCCTTTAATATTTAACATTAAAAAATTATAAATAGTGTAAATTTTGTTTCTTTTTCTGACCATATTCCCTAAAAAAGACTTAAAAAAAAACAACTATTAACTAACTATATTGTCTTCAATTTAATAAGCCCAATGTCAAAAGAAACAAAACATTTGGAGGGAAAGGCTACAGGAGGAGTTAATGACCTGTGCAGAGGTCATTCTCTACAGGGAGGGGGAGGCTGAGCTCTGAGCTTCATCTATTGTCTTCTCTATCTACAGCTGTTAGCTCTCACTGTAATTCTGTGCAGATCACTTTCCAGCAGCCTCCTCCTTATCCTCACAGACTCAGCTTTAGTTTTGGGCCTTGTAGTGAGAATGAATACTGTGAGATTTCAAAATTATATAGATAGTAAAATGGAAAATTACAACAACAAAAAAATCACCAAAAATTCTTTACAAATATGATCTAAAGTCATTTGCTGATACATTCCATAAAAAAAAAAAAAAAAAAAAAAAATATATATATATATATATATATGTATATATATATATATATATATATATATATATATATGTGTGTGTAGGAAGCCTATTTGGCTGAATTTGTGTGAGGGGGCGTGAATTCCCACGTCCCCCTGCACCTAGAGGCGGGGTCTCGCTGGAGGCACCACTATTAAACGCCCCCGCAACACACAGGCGGGGCGTACGTGGTTTACAGGCACTTCGGCGGTCGTCCAGCGTGCAGAGGTCCCACCACGGGAAACCCGGTCTCCGGCCTTATGTTTTCATTCAGGTACCATCACATGCTCCAGGTCCCCTGAGAGGACCGGAGCACCGTCCCCGGTTGCCACTCAGGACCCCTCGCTGCCCTCTCTGCGTGGCCCCCGCCCCCCCCCCCCCTTTGCCGCGTTACTCTACTGGGCCGGGCGAGACACTGGGGGGCGGCCGCAGGCGGCGGACGTAGTCCTGGCCTCTGCCAGGCGGCCCAGATTGCTTTCCCTAAGAGTCCCTCCGGACCCCTCGCTCCCAGGGGCCCGAGCGGCGAGACCAGCTTCCCCGCTCTCCGGAGTGGTGCCGCCGGGCCACGGGGGTGGGGGGGACGGGGGGGGGGTCGGGGCCCACTGCCGTCTCGGTGCTCGCGGCCCCTCATCTGGGTTCCGATCCGGGCCTCCTCCTCCTCGCTCCCCGACTCGCGGCTGCTCGGCTGCGGGGGGTGCCGAGTCCACGTCCAGCTCGTTGAACGGTCTGGTCCTCACGCCGGGCTCTCCTCCTCCTCGCTCCCCGTGGTGCCGGTCGGCAGGATGCGGCGTTCTCCCCGGTTGCCGGGGGCGGCGCCGCCGGGCCTCGTGGTGTGCGAGGGGGCGGAGCCAAACGTAAAGAGGAAAAAAAAAAAAGGCAAAATAAACAAGTAAATTAATAAATAACAAGGCGGCCGGGTTGAACACTCTGGCTTCCCAACAGAAGGGGGACTGGCGGCACCCCTGTACAATTCAAGGGGCTCGGCTCCCCGCGGCCACCGGATGCCATAGGGGGAGTCTCCACTGCAATTCCCCTCCTCCACTTTCACACCCAGGCTTTCCTTCCGGTACCAGGGCCACCACGGCCCAGGTTGGTGGGGGTCGACGCTTCACTTAGCGGCCATGCCTCGCAGCCGCTCACAAGCGTTGTGCCGTTCAGTCACTCATAACATTCTTTCCGCACAGTCGCCCTTAGATTTCTTTCCGTACAGCCACTCAGCTTTCTTACCTGGCAGTCACCCGGCTCTTACATCGTCCAGTCACTCATAGCATCCACACCATGCAGTCTTTTCATAGCTTTCACACCGTGCAGTCACTCATAGCTTCATTTCATACTGTGCAGTCACTCACAGCTTCTTACCATACTGCGCAGTCACTCACAGCTTCCACACCATGCAGTCACTCTCAGCTTCCATGCCGTACAGTCACTCACTACGTCCCTCACTGTGCAGCCACTCCTAGCTTCATACCGTATAGGCACTCTTAGCATTATTCCGTCACAGTTCACGCACAGCGTTCTGCCGTGCAGTCACTCGTAGCATTCACACCGTGCAGTCACTCATAGGTTTCACCATGCAGCCGCTCATAAGCGTCGCCCACAGCTTCTTGCAGTCCGGTCACTCATAGCGTCTTACTGCACAGTCACTCATATCATTGATATTGCACTGTCACTAGGCACTCATACCATGCAGTCACCCTTACCATCTCATACTGTGCTATCTCCTCAGCATTTACACCATGCACCTACTCTCAGCACTCATACCATGCAGTCACTCATAGACCGTTCCACACGTAGCTTCTCACGATACATATACTCATGGCTTTCACACCGCACACAACACGTATACGGTTCATACACTCACAACATTCACCACTCTTACGTAATGTCAGTACTACACCGCCCGCCGCTCATACTGCACTTACGCGCATGCATTTCACACCAAGTATAAACATTCAGAAATTTCATCCTGCACAACAGGCGCTCTTAGCTGCACAGGCAGGGCATACAATTACAGTGTGGTATAGAGCACACACGTCATAGTGCTTCATGCAGTGGGTACAGCAGTACAGCACGTCATTTACAGGTTACTCAAGTTCAGGGTCACATGCAGCAAGTACAGTCAAGTCATTGTACAAATACACGCTCACAGTGTCACATACAGTGGGTACAGTCTGGGTATCGTGTACGGTATGTACGCTCTTGGTGTCACTTACAGTGAGTACAGTTGTTGTTGCATTCAATTCACACGCCCAGTCAAACATAGTGGGTACAGTGGCATCACACACGAGTACACACGCTCACTCTGTTACATACAGGGAGTACAGTCACATTGTCGCATATAGCACACACGCTCATAATGTTATGCTGCGAGTGCAGCTGTAGTACAGTTACAGTTCATATGATAGTTCCATGCAGTGGGTACAGTTCCATTTTACACACAGTACATACGTACATCACGCCACATACTGTGAGTACAGTTGTAGTGCCAGATGTTCACAATTGCAGCACCGCACCGTGCCCATCATGGTCATTTCGCACTCACATGTGCCGCGGCATCAATTCATATGCGCTCACGGCTCGCACGGAACGTACGCTCACAACCATCGTAGTGTCTGGCTCCTCACTGTGTTGCCGCACTTGCTCTTAGCTACTACTGTTCATACGCACAACCTCACTCGGCACACCATACTCACGCTCGTAACGTCTCACGGTACAGATATTCTCAGGTGGCACTGTACAGTCACATATAGTTACCCTGCACACGTCGGTACCGGCGGTTGGTCCCTGTAGTTGACATGCCACACTCACGTTACCACAGTAACTGCTCAGTCTCAGTCAAGCATCCGCATCTTGCCACGCTCACCAATTACCTAGCTTGTCCTAACAGCTTGCTTTATATTGTTGTTGTGGACACGTCATTCTGCACATTTCATGCCACGACACAAGTGGTGTACACCCACTCCTCCTGCCACGTCCTGCAGGGAGAGCCGCTTCCCATTCCTTGTTACTGTCATGTCTTCTGAATAGAACATCACAACACGTAGGTGGTTGTTTTCTCATCACACCTGCCACGCCTGTAGGGGGCAGCACTGCGTGGTTGCCGCTACTGACACTCCTTCAGAGCTACGACACCATGAAACACGGATGGTGGGCGTAGCCCTCATGCCCACAGGGGGTTGCGCTGAGCAGCCATGGTTATAGACTCCGTCAGATCACACACACATAAATAAAAAATAAAAAAAAAGGGAAACATGTACACTCTCACGCATGTACTTCTCAACACGTACCCACTGTTCCATGTCATTTTCATCACTCTTGTTTGCTTACCACAGTTACTCGTTCCACACACCGTCGCTGCTACTGACACGTCTTCAGAGCCTCGCGCGTCCTCTCACCCACCATGTTCCCAGGTCCGACTCGCTCCAGTCGGGGTCCTGGTGAAGTCCGTTGTTCCTGACTCTGCTTCAGTGCAATGTGACTCGACACACATAGGCAGTGGGTCAACCGTTTGGCTGACACGTCTTCAGTGGGGGCCCCTGCGTATGCTGTTCTGACTCTTCTTCAGTGCAACAGCATACACCTAGTCTCATTTCACGACACCATGCATACATCATGTCAGGCACTCAGCTGTCTTTCACTCCCGCTATAAAAAGAATAAAAAATAAGGGAAGTATGCACACTCTTATATATGTACGTCTCAACACGTACCCGATGATCCATGTTTACTTTCACCTCTTTGTTGCTTACCACAGTTACTCGCATCCCACACTGACGCTGCTACTGACACGTCGTCAGAGCCTTGCGCGTCCTCTCACCCACCAAGTTCCTCAGGTAGGACTCTCTTCAGTCGGGGTCCTGGTGAAGTCTGTTGTTCCTGACTCTGCTTCAGTGCAACATGACTCGATACACTTAGGCAGTGGGTCAACCGGCTGGCTGTCACGTCTTCAGTGGGGACCCCTGCGTAGGCTGTTCTGACTCTTCTTCAGCGCCACAGCATACACCTAGTCTCATCTCGCGTCACCACGCATACATCATGTCAGGCACGCAGCTGCAATTCACTCCCGCATTTATCTTTTTTTAAATAAATATGAACCCAGGGGTTGCATACCATCTCCACCTGCCACGCCTGCAGGGAGATTCACGGCTTTGTCAGTATTTCCCTAAACACAGGTCATAGAGTTTCAATGTCATGACTCATAGGCGGTTATTTCACGCATCAATCTGTCTTGTCCGCGCATGTCAGCATCACGTTAACAGCTATCTCTTCCACAGACACGAGGGTTACTCTAAGACCTGTCAAGCCTACAGGCACGAGGTTCGAGTCAGACTGCCTTTCCAGGCACAGCAGCTATGCAGAGACCTGCCACATCCACAGGCACGAGGGTATGCAAGACCTGTCAGCTTACAGGTACGACAGTCACATAGAGGCCTTCCACAGGTATGAGGGCATGCAGGACCTGTCAGAATCTGCAGGCTCGATAGTCGTGTAGAGGTCGGTCATGTCTGCGGACACAGTGGTTCTGTTAATGCCTGTCTGCAGGCATGGTGGTCCTTAGGCTTAATTTGTTTACTGGTATCTGTCGAGTCTGCAGGCATGATCATGGCTGGGAGGCCCGTCGTTCGCTACTGGTCATTACTTCGGAGACTATATTTGGGACGGTATGTTGGCAGGGCAGGATATGGCTCACGGTACAGTCCAGCCAACTCTTCTTATCACTACATAATGAAGTTTTTGCCACTCTTTAGCAGGGACAGGAGGACATGTGATGCCCGACAAGCTCTATCGGTTCCCCTTTTCGGCAATTACCACAGTGAGCATGCCAATATGAACGAATCAGCTAGCACGTAGTCAGGCCCCGTTCCAGGGCTGGGCCGGACACAGTAGGCGTCTCCAACATATTATCTCCATGTCAGATACTGCCTCAGGTGGTCACCAGCCGGCAGGCACAACTCTCTTGGTTCCTTGAGTCTAGCATGAACAGTTTAGGGGAAGATAGACATGACTAATTTTGGTGTTGGTTACTATGGTTAGGGATGTTATCAACTCTACTTCTTGATTTTTTGCCCACTATAGGCGTGCACTCATACGCGGTTACGGGCACAATTCAACCGCTTTACCAGTCATTTTATTTATATAAGTACATAGGTTTGTATGTAAGGTGCAATTGCAAGTACGGAACAACGCAAGCCGCTTGGTAAGTCAATGTATGGTTTTGCATAGTTGTGTTTCAGTGCTTGCCACTACAAGCCCGAATGTAAGCCCTGAGCACAAATATATACACACACACACATATATATATATATATATATATATATATATATATATAGTGTGAATTCAGGTAGAAGAAACAGACATGGTCGCACATCTACATGTTGTATTTTGATTTAATTGCTTCTCATAAATTCAAAAAATAACAGGTTGTTAGTATACATTTCGATCAAAAGGTACAAGCCCACTCGCCATGTCAAGGCCACCTATTTAGAGTGGGTCCCTAACGTCCCTAGCATAAAATGGCGTGGCACTGGGCGGCGACCACCATCGCCGCGACACCAGTGCCCACAGGGGGAACGACCCACTGGCCGAGCGGCCCCAATGCCACCCAAACCAGTCCATGGGTCGCAGCTCCGCACAGACACAGCGCCATGGCAGCAACTGATGCCGCACAGCACCACACCAGTGTGAACAGGGTGTAAAAGCTCACTTACCATGTTCTCCCAGTCAGACTGGGAGACTGCTAGGAAAGAAAAGGCCCTTGTGTAGCTAACTACTACATATATATATATTGGACTCTAATCATAGTGTACAAAGCAAATAAAGAAAAAATAATAATTTAATTCAATCTAATAGATCATTTAATCTATTAATAAAATAAAATATGATTGTCAGATGAATTTATTATTAATTTAAATAATAAAATTTAAAAGTAAAATAGTAACAAATAACAATGCGCCTGGAGTTTTACATTAGATATTATATTAGCTATATTTCCAAAGTCAATGGAAGCTCAAAGGGGTACTCCGCCCCTAGACATCTTATTCCCTTTCCATAGTATAGGGGATAAGATATCTGATTGCGGGGGTCCTGCCGCATGGATCCCCCACGATTTCCTTGCAGCACCCAGCGTTCTAAACGCCATAACCCCGGCGCAGAAACCGAGCCTTCTGAACATATTGCTTAGAACGCTGAGTGCTGCACGGAGATCACAGGGGTCCCCAGCGGAGCGACCCCCGCGATTAGACATCTTATCCCCTTTCCTTTGGATGAAGGATAGGATGTCTAGGGGCGGAGTACCCCTTAAAATAGTGAATGATCCATTTCCTTAGTCCTTAAGTAGGAAATATTACTGCAATAGGATATTCAGCAAAACTCTAAGGGGGATTTCATTGATAGTTTTACTCACTCCCGTTTTGCATAATGTTGTTTTTTTTTTACTTTTATTATTTTTAGGCTACTTTACAAGAAAATGGGAAGATACTTTTATGGCTCAACAGATTTCGCACAAATGATGGTAGAAATAGTCATGAAGCATAGTGGCCATCTACGCCAGCTCTTTCTTGGTTTCAGTGTGTGGTGCACAGAAAGGTTCAGCGTAAGATGTGTGTGCCTCTTAAAGGGGTTCTCCGTTGCTCCAGCGTTCTGAATGTTCAGAACGCTTAGAGCTTGAGGCCGTGATCATGATGCCACGGCCATGGCCCCTCATGTCGTCACGCCACGCACCTTCTATTCATGTCTTTGGGGGGGGGCGGGAAGCCGCCACTCCCCCTCCCATAGACATGAATGGAGGGGGCGTGGCGTGGTTGACCACGTTTTTGTCCCCGGTTTAAAAACCGTACTGCAACCACATACGTTTTTTTTTTACATGGACGTCAATGGGAAACTGTCAGGATCCAGACTGGTATGCGGGGTGGACATGGGTAGTGGATCCTCTGTGTCAGTGAGGTGATGGCATGGGCCGTACCAGGGGAACGGAATCTAAGGGGTCACTGGTTTTCACCAGAGCCCGCCGCAAAGCGGGATGGACTTGGTGCGGCAGGTAACCCCCAGGTCGTTCCACCCGATAACGACTCAACCTCACTGACAGCTGAGACAGACGCGGTACATAAGGATAAGGCAAGGGCAAGGTCGGACGTAGCAGAAGGTCTGGGCAGGCAGCAACGGTTCGTAGTCAGGGGCAACGGCAAGGGTCTGGATACACAGGCGATAGGCACACCGAAACGCTTTCACTGGCACAAAGGCAACAAGATCCGGCGAGGACAGGAAGGGGAAGTGGAAATATATAGTGTGGAAGTGATTTGAACTGATTGGGCCAGGCACCAATTAGTGGTGCACTGGCCCTTTACATTTCATAGAGCCAGCGAGCGTGCGCCCTAGAGAGCGGGGCCGCGCGCGCTGGGACGGAGCCGAAGGAGGACGGGGCAGGTGAGACGATCGGGATGCGACCCGCGGGCAGGCACGTCCCGCCACGCGGATCACATCCCCGCCGGAGACACCAGAGCAGCGCTCCGGGACAGCGAGACTGCCCTGGGCGCTGCAGGCAGAAGGACGCCGTGAGCGCTCCGGGGAGGGACAGGGACCCGGAGCGCTCAACGTTACAGTACCCCCCCCCCTTTGGTCTCCCCCTCCTTTTGGAGCCCAGGAATCTGCGGACGAGCTCTTTGTCAAGAACGTTGACCTCAGGTTCCCAGAACCTCTCTTCTGGACCACAATTCTCCCAATCGATTAAAAAAAATCTTTTACCTCGGACGACCTTGGAGGCGAGGATCTCTTTGACCGAGAAGACATCAGAGGAGCAGGAAACAGGAGCAGGAACAGTGACCTTGGGAGAATAGCGGTTAAGTATGAGAGGTTTAAGAAGAGAGACATGGAAAGAGTTGGGAATACGAAGAGAAGGGGGAAGATGAAGTTGGTAGGAGAGAGGATTGTTTTGTTTTTTAATTTTAAAAGGGCCAAGAAAACGAGGACCTAGCTTGTAGCTAGGCACACGGAAACGAATGTACCTAGCTGAAAGCCACACTTTGTCACCAGGGGCAAAAACAGGAGGAGGTCTTCTTTTTCTATCGGCATGTTTCTTCATGCGAGATGAGGCTTGCAAAAGAGCATTACGAGTCTCATTCCATATGGAGGAAAAATCTTGAGTCAATTCATCCACAGCAGGAACTCCAGAGGAAGAGGGAATAGGGAGGGGGGGGGGGGGGAATCGGGTGATGGCCGTACACCACAAAAAATGGGAACTTGGAAGAAGACTCAGAATCTTTAAAATTGTATGAAAATTTGGCCCAGGGCAAAAGGTCCACCCAGTCATCTTGACGAGAGGAGACAAAATGACGCAAGTAGTCACCGAGTATTTGATTTACTCTTTCCACTTGACCGTTGGATTGAGGGTGGTAAGCAGAAGAAAAATTTAATTAGATTTTTAATTGACTACATAGCGCTCTCCAGAATTTGGAAACAAATTGGACGCCTCTGTCAGAGACGATGTGCGTGGGAAGCCCATGGAGGCAAAAAATATGAAGAAAAATTTTTTTGCCAATTGAGGCGCAGTAGGCAGACCAGGCAGAGGGACAAAGTGAGCCATTTTAGAAAAACGATCAACGACCACCCAAATGACTGTATTGCCGTGAGACAATGGAAAGTCAGTAATGAAGTCCATGGCTATATGGGACCACGGCTGTTCAGGCACAGGCAGAGGAAGAAGAAGACCTGCAGGTTTCTGACGTGGGGTTTTGTCACGGGCACAAACAGTACAAGCCTGAACTAAATCAATCACGTCCTTCTCCCGGGAAGACTACCAATAGTGTCTGGAAATTAACTGCACAGACTTCTTGACACCAGCATGTGTGGCCAAATGAGAGGAGTGTCCCCATTTAAGGATTTTAAGCCGAAGGCGTGGAGGTACGAAGGTCTTTCCCGGAGGAATTTGCACAAGGGTGGTAGGAGCTGAGGAGATAAGGCACTCAGGAGGAATAATGTGCTGAGGAAGAGATTCAGATTCGGAGACACCGGTGGAACGTGATAGAGCATCAGCCCTGACATTTTTGTTGGCAGGATGAAAATGTATTTCAAAATTGAAGCCCAACGCCCATGCGCAAGCTTTGAGTGCGATAGCGCACGGTACAGTCCAGATTTTGACTATTCTCGGAGGTAATGTAGAATGGTTTGAGGAGACGGGTCACAGGGATGTTGAATTTATTGATCAGGCATTGCTTGTGACAGGAAGGACCTCAACTTTTAACATCTCCTGAGGAATAATCTAGGGTAGGTGTATGGCGCTGCAGCCAGGGCAGGCCAAGTTAGACTTCCGAGGTACAGTTAGGAAGTACAAAAAATTCTATGTCCTCATGATGGAGAACACCAACACCCATGCGCAAGGGTTGAGTGCGATAGCGCACAGTACAATACAGATTTTGACCATTCACGGAGGTAATGTAGAATGGTTTTAGGAGACGGGTCACAGGGATGGTGAATTTATTGATCAATGAAGCTTCATTGAAATTTCCCGTAGAACCAGAGTCCAGAAAAGCCTTAGCAGAAAAGGAAGACTTAGTGGGCAAGGAAATCCGTACTGGTATAGTCAGACGTGGAGAGGGAGGATTCACACCTAGTAACGCCTCTCCCACGTTCACTAGGTGCGTGCATTTTCCCTGATGAGGAGGACGAAGAGGACAGTTCTTTAAGAAATGTTCGGAGCTCGCACAATATAGGCACAAGTTCTCGTTCCTACGTCAAGTCCTCTCTTGTTGGGTCAGGCAAGACCGGTCCACTTGCATGGCCTCCTCGGCGGAAGGTACAAAAACAGGTTGCAATGGATGCTGTGAGAGAGGGGCCAGGCACGGATTACGCCTGCGGTGAACAAGATCCTTTTCCTGGCGAAGCTCCTGGTGTCTTTCAATGTAACGCATATCAATGCGGGTCGCCAACTGGATAAGTTCAGTCAGGGAGGAGGGTATCTCTCGTGCGGCCAGACAATCCTTGATGTGGCTGGATAAACCTTTCTTGAAGGTCGCGCAGAGAGCCTCATTATTCCAGGCCAACTCAGAGGCCATCGTGCGGAACTGTATGGCATATTCGCCCACTGTAGAGTCTCCTTGGACGAGGTTTAGCAAGGCTGTTGCAGCAGATGATGCACGGGCAGGTTCCTCAAAGACCCTGCGTACTTTGGAGAAGAAGGTCTGAATAGTAGCAGTGGCAGGATCGTTGCGGTCCCAAAGCGGTGTGGCCCAGGACAAGGCCTTTCCGGATAGCAGACTGACCACGAATGCCACCTTAGACCGTTCTGTGGGAAACTGGTCCGACTTCATCTCCAGATGTAGCGAACACTGGGTCAGGAATCCACGGCAGAGCTTGGAATCCCCATCAAACTTGTCAGGTAGAGACAGTTGGATTCTGGACGTAGAAGCGGCAGCTCGCTGTGGAGGAGATGATTGCTGAAGCATGGCAGTTAACTGAGACAGCTGTTGTCCTTGTTGGGTGATCAGGTGAGATTGCTGGGAGACCACGGTGGTGAGGTCAGTGAGACTTGGCAGCGGCACCTCAGCGGGATCCATGGCCGGATCTACTGTCAGGATCCGGACTGGTATGCGGGGTGGACACGGGTAGTGGATCCTCTGTGTCAGTGAGGCGATGGCATGGGCCGTACCAGGGGAATGGAATCTAAGGGGTTACTAGTTTTCACCAGAGCCCGCCGAAAAGCAGGATGGACTTGGTGCGGCAGGTAACCCCCAGGTCGTTCCACCCGATAACGACTCAACCTCACTGACAGCTGAGACAGGCGCAGTACACAAGGACAAGGCAAGGGCAAGGTCGGACGTAGCAGAAGGTCTGGGCAGGCAGCAACGGTTCGTATTCAGGGGCAACGGCAAGGGTCTGGATACACAGGCGATAGGCACATGGGAACACTTTCACTGGCACAAAGGCAACAAGATCCATCAAGGACAGGAAGGGGAAGTGGAAATATACAGTGTGGAAGTGATTTGAACTGATTGGGCCAGGCACCAATTAGTGGTGCACTGGCCTTTTAAATTTCATAGAGCTGGCGCGCACGCGCCCTAGAGAGCGGGGCCGCACGTGCCGGGACGGAGCCGAAGGAGGACGGGGCAGGTGAGTGGATCGGGATGCGACCCGCGGGCGGGCACGTCCCGCCACACGGATCGCATCCCCGCCGGAGACACCAGAGCAGCGCTCCGGGACAGCGAGACTGCCCGGGGCGCTGCAGGCAGAAGGACGCCGCGAGCGCTCCGGGGAGGGACAGGGACCCGGAGCACTCGCCGTTACAGAAATGCACATGTATACATTTCCATACGGGAAACCGTATACGGATTTTACTTTGTACATGCCCATTTGCATCCTAAAGTCCCCACCAACACCCCTCCCATTAAAAATGGACAAGATTATCAAAAACGTGTATATATATATATATATATATATATATATATATATATATATATATATCAAAAATAGAAAAATAGGGAACCTTTTAAAATATTAATATTTATTGTAATCATTAAAATATGAAAAAACTTGAAAAAATCACTCCACGTGAAAAAAAATAAAGATGTATTGCCACCGCCATATGTTAGTATCTTTCTTGGTGCTCACCTCTCCACATGAAATCAAGTGTGAACAGTGATCAAAAAGACTGTGGCGTTAATACAAGAATATAATGTTGGGGCGCTCATCTGTATGAAATAATGTGGAGAGGTGAGCACCAAGAAAGATACTAACATATGGCAGTGGCAATACATCTTTAGTTTTTTTCACGTGGTGTGATTTTTTCAAGTTTTTTCATATTTTAATGATTACAATAAATATTAATATTTTAAAAGGTTCCCTATTTTTCTATTTTTGATATTTTTGTACTAGTTGGGAGACCTACATCCTCCGGATCATTGTAGTTTTTATATATATATATATATATATATATATATATATATATATATATATATATCCAAAATAGTAATCCGCAGCACTCCAGGAGTAGGTGCAAAAATAAAGTGCTTGAGAAAGGCTGCATGGCAGCTGAAACGTTGCTCTGTATTAGTATGGAATAAAGCACTTTATTTTTGCACCTACTCCTGGAGTGCTGCGGATTACTATTTTGGATGTGTGACCGCCTTGACCGGGCTATTTTGCCGCTGGCACCGCTTCACTTATCTGCCTTTTGGATGTGCTGCTCTGTTGGTATTTTGGAAATATATATATATATATATATTTTTTTTTTAATAAAAACAGACAGAACTGTATGCACTTTTAAAAACAGTATACAGTTTAAAAACGCATATGGCTTACTTTTCCCCATACTGTTCCATCCATTTTTTTGCCATACGGTTTTCTTTAGAAAAACGGATTGAAAACAGTATGGCAAAAACGTGATGTGAACCCAGCTGTTCCCTATTCCCTTCACAGCAGACTTTTGCACAATCAGTGAGGTGGCAGCACCTGTTGTAATCATTTCGGTCTGCTCCTCTGCATGCAGTATTATTCAGCTCAAGGCAGCATGCCTTATTCAGCACAAGGCAGGACTACAAAACTCTCTGTTAGGAGAGAGGAAGGAACCACTGAACTTCTGGGACAATATCCCACTGACAATAAGAGGACTACTCAACTTCCTGCCAGGGGAGAGGAAGGAGTCACTGAACTGATGAGACAACACCAAACTGACAAGACTACTACACAAGTTCCTTTTAGAAGAAAAGGAAGGAGCCAGGGAGATGCTGAGACAGCACCACCCTGACAATGAGAGGGCTACACAATTTCTTGTTACAAGAGTTGAAAGAGCCAGAAGATGCTGAGACAACACCACTCTGTCAATGAAAGGATTACACAACTTCCTGCCAGGAGAGAGGAAGGAGCCAGGTGGCTGCTGAGACAATACTGCACTAACAATGAGAGGACTACACAACTTCATGTGAAGGATAAATCACGTGAAGGGATGTAAAGCCAGAACAATTTGTAATAAAACTATATCAGTAAGTTATATGTCTTGAACTGCCTCAAGTTCTTGACCCCCTATTGCATCAGCATGTAAGAAGGGGTTAATAATAGTATTCAGAACATAATGTATTATTATTTTGAAGGGACAGTGATGTGAGTTACGGGCCGCACTCCACTGTGAAATGTTTCTGGAACGTCTTTGCAGTGTTCTTGAAAATATCCTCAGTGCATAAAACAATCCCGGAATAATACTCGGGAGCCCAGTATTTTCTCTGCTGAAATGACAGGTTATGGAGATCGCAGAACCTTGGTCATTTTCTGTTTTATGAGGCTGTGTGTGACCCGCGTGTCATTAGAATTCCTTGTCCCCTTGGGGGGGATTTCTGCAGCACGATATAAATTCAGAGCAGGAACAGGACCATGAAATCAGCTGCTGACAATAGGCACCAAGAAAGATGAGAACACCGAGCCGGCTGAGATAACCGCCGCCAGGACTTGTCCCATTTTATGGGATTTTTTCTGAATATTGGGGGTGGGCAGGGGGGGGGGGGGGGGATGTAATTCTCACATTTTCTAGGTAGAGAAAACCAAAGATGATAAGAAAAGACAAAATGAATACATTTATCCAACTTTCATTCCCTCCATTCCCTTCCAGATGTATAGAAATAGATAAAGAGACATATGAATTTTCTGAAGAATTTTCTTTAAAGGTAAAATTTATACTTTATGAAGCTATGAAATATTATCTCTAATGGAAAACAAACAAACAAATAAATAAATGATATCTTAAAATTATCTAAAACTTTTAAAACCTGTCAATTTTCCATAAATTCTTTTTACCCCCATTTTTTTAATTTATATATATATATTTTTTATTATTATTTTTTTTTTTCATTTGCGGGATTATAAATATATATATATATATTTTTTTGTCTTCATAGTCTTTGAGTCTCTGCTGTTATGGTAATGATGAATGGGCATAAACATTTTAATAATTATCATAGTGGTAAGCAAATACACCCATTGGATATTGTTTGTATGATTTCTAATGCATAGACCAGCAAATCCACTGCAGACAGAAGTAGCTGTGGTTGAAAGCTTGACACCAGGGAAAGAAGAGCACTTATCGCATTAGTTAAAAAGAACAAAACTGTGCTCAGGAGTTGTTGAATAACAATGTAGGAGAGTGGTGTTTATAACTTCAAGTGCATCCTAACACTCATACAAGTTAAAAGGGGCATTTAACTTAAAGTGTACCTGTCGTCAACAAAAACTTTTATATAATGTAGATAATACCATATGGGCCTGGTCAAAAAACCAAGTGTCAGGCAATAAAGGAGCGGGGATGTCCTCTACCAGACCAAGCTTTACAGTATGGTCGTGACACGGAGGCGGTTCGAGGCCATTCGGAAATGCCTGTATCACACTGATAATGCGGCATGTCCGTCCCGAGGTGATCCCGCCTATGACCGGCTTTACAAAGTGAGGCCGGTCATCGATTACTTTGAGGCCAAATTTTTGGAGGCCTACGTACCGCTCAGGGAGCTCTCGGTAGATGAGTCTCTTATCAGTTTTAAGGGGAGACTCATCTTCCGCCAGTACATTCCCTCGAAGTGGGCGCGGTATAACGTAAAGCTCTATAAACTTTGCGAGAGTACCTCCGGGTACACTTATAAGTTTAGAGTATATGAGGGACGAGATTCCCGTATTGAACCCCCAGAATGTTCCCCCACTTCTGAGTGTTAGCGGGATAATCGTTTGGGACCTTATGTACCCATTGCTGGATAAGGGTTACCACGTGTACGTTGACAACTTTTGTACCAGCATCCCTCTCTTCACATCCCTTGCTGCCAGGTCGACGTCCTCTTGTGGGACCGTGCGGAAGAATCAGAGCGGCCTCCCTCTAAATTTTATCCAGACACCTATTCCCAAGGGTGAGTCCCGTGCCCTTACCCAAGAAAACCTGTTGCTGGTCAGGTATAAGGATAAGAGGGATTTCCTTATGCTGACCACTATTCATGGTAACGGCAGCACCCCTGTCCCTGTGCGAGGTACCACAACACCGGTCCTCAAGCCCGATTGTATTCTGGACTACAATCGGTATACGGGGGGGAGTTGATCTCTCTGATCAAGTCCTCAAGCCATACATGGCCATGTGGAAATGGGTATGGTACACGGGTATGGTACAAAAAAGTTGCGGTCTACATGGTACAGGTTGCCATGTACAACTCTTTTGTACTGTACCGGAACGCTGGCAACACAGGGACATTCCTCCAGTTCCAAGAACTATTCCAAAAGGTCCTTATCTTGGGCGACAAGGAAAGAGCAGGCCGGACTTCCCAAGGAACTGAAGTTATAGGTGCCAGGATCGTCCCAGGCCAACACTTTCCAGGTGAGGTCCCCCACTGTCACGATGCCGGCTGGCAGGTAGTGGACCCTCTGTGCCAGAGAGGGATTGGCGTGGACCGTGCTAGTGGACCGGTTCTAAGCCACTACTGGTTTTCACCAGAGCCCGCCGCAAAGCGGGATGGTCTTGCTGCGGCGGTAGTGACCAGGTCGTATCCACTAGCAACGGCTCACCTCTCTGGCTGCTGAAGATAGGCGCGGTACAAGGGAGTAGGCAGAAGCAAGGTCGGACGTAGCAGAAGGTCGGGGCAGGCAGCAAGGATCGTAGTCAGGGGCAACGGCAGAAGGTCTGGAAACACAGGCAAGGAACACACAAGGAACGCTTTCACTGGCACTAAGGCAACAAGATCCGGCAAGGGAGTGCAAGGGAAGTGAGGTAATATAGGGAAGTGCACAGGTGAAAACCCTAATTGGAACCACTGCGCCAATCAGCGGCGCAGTGGCCCTTTAAATCGCAGAGACCCGGCGCGCGCGCGCCCTAGGGAGCGGGGCCGCGCGCGCCGGGACAGAACAGACGGGGAGCGAGTCAGGTAGGGGAGCCGGGGTGCGCATCGCGAGCGGGCGCTACCCGCATCGCGAATCGCATCCCGGCTGGCAGCAGGATCGCAGCGCCCCGGGTCAGAGGACGTGACCGGAGCGCTGCAGCGGAGGGAGTGAAGCGAGCGCTCCGGGGAGGAGCGGGGACCCGGAGCGCTCGGCGTAACAGTACCCCCCCCCTTGGGTCTCCCCCTCTTCTTGGAGCCTGAGAACCTGAGGAGCAGACTTTTGTCAAGGATGTTGTCCTCAGGTTCCCAGGATCTCTCTTCAGGACCACAACCCTCCCAGTCTACTAAAAAAAAATTTTTCCCTCTGACCTTTTTGGCAGCCAAAATTTCCTTGACCGAGAAGACGTCCGAGGAGCCGGAAACAGGAGTGGGAGGAACAGATTTGGGAGAAAAACGGTTGAGGATGAGTGGTTTGAGAAGAGAGACGTGAAAGGCATTAGGGATACGAAGAGAAGGAGGAAGAAGAAGTTTATAAGAGACAGGATTAATTTGACACAAAATTTTGAAAGGACCAAGATAGCGTGGTCCCAACTTGTAGCTAGGGACACGGAAGCGGACATATTTAGCGGAGAGCCATACCTTGTCTCCAGGGGAAAAAACGGGGGGAGCTCTTCTTTTCTTATCCGCGAACCTCTTCATGCGTGAAGAAGCCTGTAAGAGAGAATTTTGGGTCTCTCTCCATATAATGGAAAGGTCACGAGAAATTTCATCCACAGCGGGCAGACCAGAGGGCAAGGGGGTAGGGAGGGGGGGAAGAGGGTGACGGCCGTACACCACGAAAAATGGGGATTTGGAGGAAGATTCAGAGACCCTGAAGTTATACGAAAATTCGGCCCATGGAAGGAGATCTGCCCAGTCATCCTGGCGGGAGGAAACAAAATGTCGCAAATAATCACCCAGGATCTGGTTAATTCTTTCTACTTGTCCATTGGACTGGGGATGATATGCAGAGGAAAAATTTAATTTAATCTTGAGTTGTTTACAGAGAGCCCTCCAGAATTTAGACACGAATTGGACCCCTCTATCCGAGACAATCTGCGTAGGCAACCCGTGAAGACGAAAAATGTGTACAAAAAATTGTTTAGCCAACTGAGGCGCAGAAGGAAGACCAGGAAGAGGGATGAAATGTGCCATTTTGGAGAATCGATCAACGACCACCCAAATAACGGTGTTGCCACGGGAAGGGGGTAAATCAGTAATAAAATCCATACCAATCAGAGACCAAGGCTGTTCGGGGACAGGCAGAGGATGAAGAAAACCAGCGGGCTTCTGGCGAGGAGTCTTATCCCGGGCACAGATAGTGCAGGCTCGCACAAAGTCCCCAACATCCGTCTCCAGAGTCGGCCACCAATAGAAGCGGGAGATGAGTTGCACAGATTTCTTGATGCCCGCATGACCTGCGAGATGGGAGGAGTGACCCCATTTGAGGATTCCGAGGCGTTGGCGTGGAGAAACAAAGGTCTTTCCTGGAGGAGTCTGCCTGATGGAGGCAGGAGAAGTGGAGATCAGGCAGTCAGGTGGAATGATGTGTTGCGGAGGGAGATCAACTTCTGAGGCATCCGAGGAACGAGAGAGAGCATCGGCCCTAATGTTCTTATCGGCAGGACGAAAGTGAATCTCAAAATTAAATCGGGCAAAGAACAGAGACCACCGGGCCTGGCGAGGATTCAGCCGTTGGGCCGACTGGAGGTAGGAGAGGTTCTTGTGGTCGGTGTAGATAATAACAGGAAATCTTGATCCCTCCAGCAGATGCCTCCATTCCTCAAGTGCTAATTTAATGGCTAGAAGCTCTCGATCCCCGATGGAGTAGTTCCTCTCCGCTGGAGAGAAGGTCCTAGAGAAAAAACCACAAGTGACAGCATGCCCGGAAGGATTTTTTTGTAGAAGAACAGCTCCAGCTCCTACTGAGGAGGCATCAACCTCCAATAGGAAGGGTTTGGAAGGGTCAGGCCTGGAGAGCACGGGAGCCGAAGAAAAGGCAGACTTGAGTCGTTTAAAGGAGTCTTCTGCTTGAGGAGGCCAGGACTTGGGATCAGCATTTTTCTTGGTTAAAGCCACGATAGGAGCCACAATGGTAGAAAAATGTGGAATAAATTGCCTGTAATAATTGGCGAACCCCAAAAAGCGTTGGATAGCACGGAGTCCGGAGGGGCGTGGCCAATTTAAGACGGCAGAGAGTTTGTCTGGATCCATCTGTAGTCCCTGGCCAGAGACCAAATATCCTAGAAAAGGAAGAGATTGGCATTCAAACAGACATTTCTCAATTTTGGCATAGAGTTGGTTGTCACGAAGTCTCTGAAGAACCATACGGACATGCTGGCGGTGTTCTTCTAGATTGGCAGAAAAAATTAGGATATCGTCCAGATATACCACAACACAGGAGTATAACAGATCACGAAAAATTTCATTGACAAAGTCTTGGAAGACGGCAGGGGCATTGCACAGTCCAAAGGGCATGACCAGATACTCAAAGTGTCCATCTCTGGTGTTAAATGCCGTTTTCCACTCGTCCCCCTCTCTGATGCGGATGAGGTTATAGGCGCCTCTTAAGTCCAATTTAGTGAAGATGTGGGCACCTTGGAGGCGATCAAAGAGTTCAGAGATGAGGGGTAAGGGGTAGCGGTTCTTAACCGTGATTTTATTAAGACCGCGGTAGTCAATGCAAGGACGTAGGGAGCCATCTTTTTTGGACACAAAGAAAAATCCGGCTCCGGCAGGAGAGGAGGATTTACGGATAAAGCCCTTTTTTAGATTCTCCTGGACGTATTCGGACATGGCAAGAGTCTCTGGGGCAGAGAGAGGATAAATTCTGCCCCGGGGTGGAGTGGTACCCGGGAGGAGGTCGATAGGGCAATCATAAGGCCTGTGAGGAGGTAGAGTCTCAGCTTGTTTTTTGCAGAAAACATCCGCGAAGTCCATATAGGCCTTAGGGAGACCGGTTACTGGAGGAACCACAGAGTTACGGCAAGGGTTACTGGGAACCGGATTTAGACAGTTCTTGGAACAAGAGGACCCCCAACTCTTGATCTCCCCAGTGGACCAATCCAGGGTTGGGGAATGAAGTTGAAGCCAGGGAAGTCCAAGGAGAATCTCCGAGGTGCAATTGGGGAGGACCAAAAGTTCAATCCTCTCATGATGAGATCCGATGCTCATAAGAAGGGGCTCCGTGCGGAAACGTATGGTACAGTCCAATCTTTCATTATTTACACAATTGATGTAGAGGGGTCTGGCGAGACTGGTCACTGGGATGTTGAACCTGTTGACGAGAGAGGCCAAAATAAAATTTCCTGCAGATCCAGAGTCCAAGAAGGCCACTGTAGAGAAGGAGAAGGCAGAGGCAGACATCCGCACAGGCACAGTAAGACGTGGAGAAGCAGAGTAGACATCAAGGACTGTCTCACCTTTGTGCGGAGTCAGCGTACGTCTTTCCAGGCGGGGAGGACGGATAGGACAATCCCTCAGGAAGTGTTCGGTACTAGCACAGTACAGGCAGAGGTTCTCCATACGGCGTCGTGTCCTCTCTTGAGGTGTCAGGCGAGACCGGTCGACCTGCATAGCCTCCACGGCGGGAGGCACAGGAACAGATTGCAGGGGACCAGAGGAGAGAGGAGCCGAGGAGACGAAACGCCTCGTGCGAACAGAGTCCATATCTTGGCGGAGTTCCTGACGCCTTTCAGAAAAACGCATGTCAATGCGAGTGGCTAGGTGAATAAGTTCATGTAGATTAGCAGGAATTTCTCGTGCGGCCAGAACATCTTTAATGTTGCTGGATAGGCCTTTTTTGAAGGTCGCGCAGAGGGCCTCATTATTCCAGGACAATTCTGAAGCAAGTGTACGGAATTGTACGGCATACTCGCCAACGGAAGAATTACCCTGGACCAGGTTCAACAGGGCAGTCTCAGCAGAAGAGGCTCGGGCAGGTTCCTCAAAGACACTTCGGATTTCCGAGAAGAAGGAGTGTACAGAGGCAGTGACGGGGTCATTGCGGTCCCAGAGCGGTGTGGCCCATGACAGGGCTTTTCCGGACAGAAGACTGACTACGAAAGCCACCTTAGACCTTTCAGTGGGAAACAGGTCCGACATCATCTCCAGATGCAGGGAACATTGGGAAAGAAAGCCACGGCAAAACTTAGAGTCCCCATCAAATTTATCCGGCAAGGATAAGCGTATCCCAGGAGCGGCCACTCGCTGCGGAGGAGGTGCAGGAGCTGGCGGAGGAGATGACTGCTGAAGCTGTGGTAGCAACTGTTGTAGCATAACGGTCAGTTGAGACAGCTGTTGGCCTTGTTGCGCTATCTGTTGTGACTGCTGGGCGACCACCGTGGTGAGGTCAGCGACAACTGGCAGAGGAACTTCAGCGGGATCCATGGCCGGATCTACTGTCACGATGCCGGCTGGCAGGTAGTGGACCCTCTGTGCCAGAGAGGGATTGGCGTGGACCGTGCTAGTGGACCGGTTCTAAGCCACTACTGGTTTTCACCAGAGCCCGCCGCAAAGCGGGATGGTCTTGCTGCGGCGGTAGTGACCAGGTCGTATCCACTAGCAACGGCTCACCTCTCTGGCTGCTGAAGATAGGCGCGGTACAAGGGAGTAGGCAGAAGCAAGGTCGGACGTAGCAGAAGGTCGGGGCAGGCAGCAAGGATCGTAGTCAGGGGCAACGGCAGAAGGTCTGGAAACACAGGCAAGGAACACACAAGGAACGCTTTCACTGGCACTAAGGCAACAAGATCCGGCAAGGGAGTGCAAGGGAAGTGAGGTAATATAGGGAAGTGCACAGGTGAAAACCCTAATTGGAACCACTGCGCCAATCAGCGGCGCAGTGGCCCTTTAAATCGCAGAGACCCGGCGCGCGCGCGCCCTAGGGAGCGGGGCCGCGCGCGCCGGGACAGAACAGACGGGGAGCGAGTCAGGTAGGGGAGCCGGGGTGCGCATCGCGAGCGGGCGCTACCCGCATCGCGAATCGCATCCCGGCTGGCAGCAGGATCGCAGCGCCCCGGGTCAGAGGACGTGACCGGAGCGCTGCAGCGGAGGGAGTGAAGCGAGCGCTCCGGGGAGGAGCGGGGACCCGGAGCGCTCGGCGTAACACCCACACTGGAAAGAAGGGACAATCCCAGAAAAGATGCAGAGTGTGTAACAGGAGGGTGATACGGATGGGCACCACCACTCAGTGTGACATTTACCCTGATTCATCCGGGCCTCTGCATTATAAACTGCTTCAGGGAGTATCACACTTCTATGGAGTACTACATTTTCCCTATTCATTTAAATTTCCCATAATTTTACCCCAATGTACCAAGTCCAGAGTACATTCCAAGTTTTAACCACATAAACCACAAAATTACCTCAAAAAATCTTTCATAAAAAAAATAAAAATAAATAAAAACTGATAAGACCTCTGAGGATATTTTTTCCAAAAATGGGTCATGGGTCACTGAGTCACTATCATCGGGGACCTTCTACGTTGCCTCAAATGCGCAGCGCTCTCTCTCCACCTGAGCGGGGTGCCATTTGAGGCAACAGGTTAGGGACGGCCACACACATCACATTCCCAGAATGATGATTCAGAGCATAGGGTTTGGGGTGGGCATATTTTTTAGTTTTGGCTATGCTCTGGGTCATCATTCTGGGAACATAACCTATTTTATCATTTTACGGCCCATTGTACCCCACTTTAGTAACTTAGTGTACCCCATGTAACACTCCTTGAGGGAGGGTCCCACTGTTCTGGCTCCATGTAAATGCTCAAGGCCCCTGACTGCGCTCCTTCTCTTCCTAGACCGGTGTGCGCCCGCAGAGCAGTTTACAATCCCAAAATGAGGTATGTCCTTATTCCAAAGAAATGTATTTACAAATTTACGGTGACATTTTCTTCTGTTACCACTGGTGAAAATGAAAAATTTGGGGTAACCCCAGTATTTTAGTGTAAAAATCAAATGTTTCCCTTTCACATCCCACTTAATGAACCTGTGGGGTGTTAAGGCTCATTGTACCCCTTGTTACATTCCTTGAGGGTTGTAGTTTCCAAAATAGTATGTGATGTGTTTTTTTGCTGTTCTGGAACCATAGGGGCTTTCTAAATATGACATGCCCCCCAAAAACCATTTCAGCTATATTTGCTTTCTAAAAGCCAAATGTGACTCCTTCTCTTCTGAGCATTGCAGTGCGCCAGCAGAGCACTTGACGTCCACACATGGGGGTCACAAATTAACACAACCTATCGTGGGATTTTCTACAGGGGGAACCTCCCTTACAGGGGCTCTATCTGCAATAATAAGCCCTCATACAGTTCAGTGGACAAAAAAAAAGTTAAGAATGAATCCGGATATTTAAGTCATAATTATATAAAAACAAAACAAAAAACTTAAATCAAAACAAAACCTATATAAATTTGGTATCATTGTAATCGTATGGACCTACAGGAGAAATTATATATGTTATTTTTACCATAAAATGTACTACAAAAGTTGAAAAATTGATTTTATATATACATATGTATATATATATATATATATATATATATAAATTTTTTTATACTTTTATCTCAAATAAAATGTTTTCTCTGTTTCGCTGTGGGTTTTGTGGTAAAATAAGTTGAGTCATTAAAAAGTATAATTGGTCCCACATAAAACAAGCCCCATATGGCCCTGTAGATGGAACACTGAAAAGAGTTACGGCATTTAAAAGGCAAAATTGAAGATTGGCCGCGTCATGGAAGGGTTAAATATTTTTTTGTTCTTAGTACATCTGAAAAGACTCCAGGAGAAGATTCGGCTTGTTCTCCACTGATTTATAACAAAGTATAAAGCAACGCTTATAGAAACAGCTGCTGTTCTAAATGCCCCATAATCACCGCGTGAAGCTCCAGGTGGGTCCGCGGTAACAGCCTCCCCGACATCAGCTGCCACATTTTTCATATTTATCTACCATTTTATGCTCCTTTTAGTTTTATGTTCTAATTTATTATTCATAATAAACTGGAACAACTTTTTGCAATAGTTTCCTTTGTTAACCCCATGAGGATTGAGACAAATTTGACAAGGCAAAACAAATACACTGCAGTATGCCTGGGGCAGGCCTGCGGGGGCAGTGCTTGACATCTAAGAGGAAATCCCTGTGTCATGCTCCACCCCTCAGGCCCTTCCTTTGACTAAAAGGGGTACTTCATTGCCCCAGCATCCACATTTTGTTCCGAACAATGGGTGCGGGGATAAGATGTCTAGGATAGGGGTAAAGATGTCTGATTGCGGGGGTCCAATTTCTGTGCAGCACCCGGTTTTCGTTTAGAGCGCTGGGTGTGGGGGTTGTCACATTTTGTTCTGAATGCTGGGTGTGGCCTTTGGGACCGTGATGTTACGGCCACGACCCTTTTGTTGCCCCGCCTCCTCCCATAGACTTTCATTGAGGGGGCAAGGCATGACATCATGAGGGGGCATGGCCGTGACCCTCCCCCTCATGACATCATCCCTTGCCCCCTCAATGCAAGTCTATGTGATGGCCACGCCCCCCTCATGACATCCAGACATCTATTTTCTTTTTTTTCACTAAAAAATTCTTTTTTTTTTTTTATAAAAAAATGGAAAAAAATTCCTTTTCTTTTACCTTTTGGTGCTGCCATGTTCCGACAGCCATAACTATTTTTTTTTTATTTTTTTTATCTAAGGCTAAGTTTCCGCTTGGTTTTTTTTCTGGCCAAAAAAAAAAAAAATGTCAGAAGAAAACGCCACAGCATTATCCTGTGTTTGTCATTTTTTTCTTGCGTTTTTGCCTTTGTGTGAAAATTACATTTTTGGCCCCCTTGGCATTTTTTAAAGAATTAAGTTGGGTACCAAAAAAAAAAAGGATGCAGTGGGGATGGAAAAAGTTGTATTAAACGTAATCTATATCTTTTTTTATAACAAAATGTTTATTAACTTTTAAACAGGAACCAATTTATGTGGGCGGGCAGGGACCTAAAAGTGTAGCCGGCAATATAAAAATGTAGAAAGGGGCCATGTAGCTGTAAAAAAAAAATTTTTTTTATAATTAATATTGCTAAACTTTTTATTAGTAATGTATTTTAATTATGTTTTTAATAAAGTGTGTTCTTTACTTTTTTCACTTTTTTTTAAAAACATTTTTTAGGTAGTGCTACTACTCCCAGCATGGAACAGATTGTTCCATGCTGGGAGTAGTAGTACCTGTACTAATAGACAGATTGCCCCGGGTGTCACTTCTGACACCCGTTGCGACCCTCCTATATAATGTATAGAAGCGGGCGGCACAGCCGCAATTCTCTGGTCCCCTGCCTTCTGTGATGTGAAGTTATCTTCATATCACAGATTTGTATATGCTGCTGAGAGTTGTAATTGGCTGGAACCATCCGGCCAATCACAGCTCTCAGCGGGAAATATGAATCTGTGATATGAAGAGAACTTCACATCACAGAGTACAGTGCAGGGGAGTGGAGAAGCGACCATGCCACCCGATTATATACATTATGTAGGAGGATCGCAACAGGTGTAAGAAGTGACACCTGGGGCGATGTGTCTATTAGTACAGGTACTACTACTCCCAGCATTGAACAGTCTGTTCCATGTCTATTCAAAGGATAGGGGATAAGATGTCCGATCGCGGGGTCTCGTCACTGGGGACCCCCGCGATCTCGGCTGCGGCACCCCAGACATCAGTTACCCGGAGCAAACTTCGCTCCATGCTGGATGACATCACGGTCACGCCCCGCTCGTGACATCACGGCCATGCCCCCTCAATGCAAGTCTATAGACTTGCATTGAGGGGGCGTGGCCTTGACGTCACGAGCGGGCTGCGACCATGATGTCACGAGCCTACGGCGATGCACCCGGCGCTCTAAAGTAACGCCGGGTGCAGCAGAGAGATTGCCAGCGGCAGAACCCCCGCAATCAGACATCTCATGCCCTATCCTTGTGATAGGGGATAAGATGTCTAGGAGTGGAGTACCCCTTTAATACCTCAGTGTCTGTAGAGGTAGAAAAGTGACATAGAAGACAGTATACAAATTCAGACACTTAGAGGACTCCCCCAACAGACCAAAAATATACACCTCAGTAGCTGGGAGATGGTATTGAGACTCTGCAAAAGCATGATTGAAACCTGGACCTACTCAGTGACTGACGGCCTTTCTTGTATGAGGAGGACCGCCCACTGGACTCCTATGGCCAAAATTGCAGAGACATGAATGAAGAAATTAATAAAACTTAAAATCACCAATAGACATAAAAATATATAAAGTAAATAACAATAAACATTTTCGGTATGACCAAAGTGCACAATTGTTCGAACTATTAAAACATGACGTCAATGTTCCCATATGGTACGTTAATTTTTGGGTCACAGCACATCCCAGAAAAATGTAATAAAAACTGATCAAAAAAAGTCCCATCAAAATAAGAATACAAACATAAACTACAAATCACGGCACAATTAATAAGCCCTCCTACAGCCCTGTATACAGAAAAAATAAAAGTGTCATAGGGGTCAGAATACGGCAACTTAAAAAAAAATACTTAATTTGTTAAAAAAAAGTTTGTCTTTTTTAAAGGGGTATTCCAGGAAAAAATTATTTTTTTTTAATATCAACTGACTCCAGAAAGTTAAACAGATTTTTAAATTACTTCTATAAAAAAAAATCTTAATCATTTCAATAATTATCAGCTGCTGAAGTTGAGTTGTTCTTTTCTGTCTGACAACAGTGCTCTCTGCTGACATCTCTGCTTGTCTTGGGAACTGCACAGAGTAGAAGAGGTTTGCTATGGGGATTTGCTTCTACTCTGGACAGTTCCCGAGACAAGTGTCATCAGAGAGCACTTAGATAGAAAAGAACAACTCAACTTCAGCAGCTCATAAGTACTGAAAAGATTAAGATTTTTTTTTTTTTATAAAAGTAACTTACAAATCCGTTTAACTTTCTGGAGCCAGTTGATATATTAAAAAAAAAAAAAAAAAAAAGAAAAAGAAAGTTTTTTCCCTGGATAACCCTTTTAATTAGTACCATAATAGTGTATTGTTTTATTTGTGTTGACCCAAAGAATAAAATAAAGTGTGTCAGTTCTACTATAAAATGTACTGCATTTTTTTTCACTATTTACCCCAAAATAGTAATATTTTTTGTTTCATTGTACATTTTATGGTAAAAAAAAAAGTATAATCAAGGTGTAGTTTTGCAAAAGTTGGAGGCACCTTGTGTGCGAAACACTGCCTTAACCCCTTAAGGACCAGGCCATTTTATACCTTAAGGACCGGAGCGTTTTTTGCAATTCTGACCACTGTCACTTTAAACATTAATAAGTCTGGAATGCTTTTAGTTATCATTCTGATTCCGAGACAGTTTTTTCGTGACATATTCTACTTTAACTTAGTGGTAAAATTTAATGGTAACTTGCATCCTTTCTTGGTGAAAAATCCCAAAATTTGATGAAAAAAATGAAAATTTTGCATTTTTCTAACTTTGAAGCTCTCTGCTTGTAAGGAAAATGGATATTCAAAATATTTTTTTTTTGGGTTCACATATACAATATGTCTACTTTATGTTTGCATCATAAAATTTATGAGTTTTTACTTTTGGAAGACACCAGAGGGCTTCAAAGTTCAGCAGCAATTTGGAAATTTTTCACAAAATTTTCAAACTCGCTATTTTTCATGGACCAGTTCAGGTTTGAAGTGGATTTGAAGGGTCTTCATATTAGAAATACCCCATAAATGACCCCATTATAAAAACTACACCCCCCTAAAGTATTCAAAATGACATTCAATAAGTGTATTAACCCTTTAGGTGTTTCACAGGAATAGCAGAAAAGTGAAGGAGAAAATTCACAATCTTCCTTTTTTACACTCGCATGTTCTTGTAGACCCAATTTTTGAATTTTTGCAAGGGGTAAAAAGGAGAAAATTTTTACTTGTATTTGAAACGCAATTTCTCTCGAGTAAGCACATACCTCATATGTCTATGTTAATTGTTCGGCGGGCGCAGTAGAGGGCTCAGAAGGGAAGGAGCGTCAAATGGTTTTCGGGGGGCATGTCACCTTTAGGAAGCCCCTATGGTGCCAGGACAGCAAAAAAAAAACACATGGCATACCATTTTGGAAACTAGACCCCTCAGGGAACGTAACAAGGGGTAAAGTGAACCTTAATACCCCACAGGTGATTCACGACTTTTGCATATGTAAAAAAAAAAAAAAAAATGTTTTACCTAAAATGCTTGGTTTCCCAAAAATTTTACATTTTTAAAAAGGATAATAGCAGAAAATACCCCCCAAAATTTGAAGCCCAATTTCTCCCGATTCAGAAAACACCCCATATGGGAGTGAAAAGTGCTCTGCTGGCGCACTACAGGTCTCAGAAGAGAAGGAGTCACGTTTGGCTTTTTGAAAGCAAATTTTGCTCTGGGGGCATGCCGCATTTAGGAAGCCCCTATGGTGCCAGAACCGCAAAAAAAAACCACATGGCATACCATTTTGGAAACCAGACCCCTCGGGGAACGTAAAAAGGGGTAAAGTGAACCTTAATACCCTACAGGTGTTTTACGACTTTTGCATATGTTAAAAAAAAAAAAAAAATTACCTAAAATGCTTGGTTTCCCAAAATTTTTACATTTTTAAAAAGGATAATAGCAGAAAATACCCCCCAAAATTTGAAGCCCAATTTCTCCCGATTCAGAAAACACCCCATATGGGGGTGAGAAGTGCTCTGCTGGCACACTACAGGTCTCAGAAGAGAAGGAGTCACATTTGGCTTTTTGAAAGCAAATTTTGCTCTGGGGGCATGCCGCATTTAGGAAGCCCCTATGGTGCCAGAACCGCAAAAAAAAACCACATGGCATACCATTTTGGAAACCAGACCCCTCGGGGAACGTAAAAAGGGGTAAAGTGAACCTTAATACCCTACAGGTGTTTCACGACTTTTGCATATGTTAAAAAAAAAAAAAAATTTACCTAAAATGCTTGGTTTCCCAAAATTTTTACATTTTTAAAAAGGATAATAGCAGAAAATACCCCCCAAAATTTGAAGCCCAATTTCTCCCGATTCAGAAAACACCCCATATGGGGGTGAGAAGTGCTCTGCTGGCGCACTACAGGTCTCAGAAGAGAAGGAGTCACATTTGGCTTTTTGAAAGCAAATTTTGCTCTGGGGGCATGCCGCATTTAGGAAGCCCCTATGGTGCCAGGACAGCAAAAAAAAACACATGGCATACCATTTTGGAAACTAGACCCCTCGGGGAACATAACAAGGGGTAATGTGAACCTTAATACCCCACAGGTGATTCACAACTTTTGCATATGTAAAAAAAAAAAAAATAATTTTACCTAAAATGTTGGTTTCCCAAAAATTTTTGATTTTTAAAAAGGGTAATAGCAGAAAATACCCCCCATAATTTGTAACACAATTTCTCCCGAGTACGGCGATACCCCATATGTGACCCTAAACTGTTGCCTTGAAATACGACAGGGCTCCAAAGTGAGAGCGCCATGCGCATTTGAGGCCTAAATTAGGGATTGCATAGGGGTGGACATAGGGGTATTCTACGCCAGTGATTCCCAAATAGGGTGCCTCCAGCTGTTGTAAAAGTCCCAGCATGCCTGGACAGTCAGTGGCTATCTGGTAATACTGGGAGTAGTTGTTTTGCAACAGCTGGAGGCTCCGTTTTGGAAACAGTGGCGTACCAGACGTTTTTCATTTTTATTGGGGAGGGGAGGGGGGCTGTGTAGGGGTATGTGTATACGTAGTGTTTTTTACTTTTTATTTTATTGTGTGTTAGTGTAGTGTAGTGTTTTTAGGGTACAGTCGCACGGGCGGGGGTTCACAGTAGTTTCTCGCTGGCAATTTGAGCAGCGGCAGAAAATTTGCCTCAGCTCAAACTTGCAGCCGGATACTTACTGTAATCCTCCGCCCATGTGAGTGTACCCTGTACGTTCACATTGGGGGGGGGGGGGGGGGAACATCCAGCTGTTGCAAAACTACAACTCCCAGCATGTACGGTCTATCAGTGCATGCTGGGAGTTGTAGTTTTGCAACAGCTGGAGGCTTCGTTTTGGAAACGGTGGCATACCAGACGTTTTTCATTTTTATTGTAGGGGTATGTGTATATGTAGTGTTTTTTTACTTTTTATTTTATTGTGTGTTAGTGTAGTGTTTTTAGGGTACAGTCGCTCAGGCTGTGGGTTCACAGTAGTTTCTCGCTGGCAGCTTGAGCTGCAGCAGAAAATTTGCTGCAGCTCAAACTTGCAGCCGGATACTTACTGTAATCCTCCGCCCATGTGAGTGTACCCTGTACGTTCACATTGGGGGGGTGGAACATCCAGCTGTTGAAAAACTACAACTCCCAGCATGTACGGTCTATCAGTGCATGCTGGGAGTTGTAGTTTTGCAACAGCTGGAGACACACAGGTTGTGAAACACCGAGTTTGGCAACAAACTCAGTGTTTTGCAACCAGTGTGCCTTCAGCTGTTGCAAAAGCTACAACCCCCAGCATGTACGGACAGCGGAAGGGCATGCTGGGTGTTGTAGTTATGCAACAGCCGGAGGCATACTACTTTGGCTGGGGATGCTGGGGATTGTAGTTATGCAACAGCTGGAGACACACTGGTTTGCTACTTAACTCAGTGTGCCTTCAGCTGTTGCAAAACTACAACTCTCAGCAGTCACCGACAGCCAACGGGCATGCTGGGAGTTGTAGTTATGCAACCAGCAGATGCACCACTACAAACCCCAGCATGCACTTAAGCTGTTTGTGCAAGCTGGGAGTTGTAGTTACACAACAGCTGAAGGTACACTTTTCCATAGAAATAATGTGCCTCCAGCTGTTGCAAAACCATAAGTCCCAGCATGCCCATAAGTGCATGCTGGGAGTTGTGGTGGTCTGCCTCCTCCTGTTGCATAACTACAGCTCCCAGCATGCCCATATTGCATGCTGGGAGCTGTTGCTAAGCAACAGCAGGAGGCTGTCACTCACCTCCTGCTGCTGCTTGATCGCCGCACAGGTCAGTCCCTCCGCCGCCGCCGTCGTCGCTCCTGGGGCCCCGATCCCAACATTAACGCCGAGGATCGGGGTCCCCAGCACCAGGGGTGCACGTCCCGCACCCGCTCACGTCCTCCGGAAGAGGGGCGGAGCGGGTGCGGGAGTGACACCCGCAGCAGGCGCCCTGATTGGTCGGCCGGTAATCTGGCCGACGAATCAGGGCGATCGTGAGGTGGCACCAGTGCCACCTCACTCCTGCAGGCTCTGGCTGTTCGGGCCGTCTCTGACGGCCCCGATCAGCCAGTAATTCCGGGTCACCGGGTCACTGGAGACCCGATTGACCCGGAATCGCCGCAGATCGCTGGACTGAATTGTCCAGCGATCTGCGGCCATCGCCAACATGGGGGGTCATAATGACCCCCCTGGGCGATATGCCGCGATGCCTGCTGAACGATTTCAGCAGGCATCGGGCACCGGCTCCCCTCCGACTAGCGGCAGGGGGCCGGGAAAGGACAGGACGTACTCCTACGTCCTCGGTCCTTAAGGACTCGGAAACGGGGGCGTAGGAGTACGTCCATTGTCCTTAAGGGGTTAAAGGGCTACTCCACTGGAAAACATTCTTTTTTTTTTTTTAAATCAACTGGTGCCAGAGAGTTCAACGGATTTGTAAATTGCTACTATTTAAAAATCTCAATCCTTCCAGTACTTATCAGCTGCTGTATGCTCCAGAGGAAGATGTGAAGTTCTTTCCAGTCTGACCACAGTGCTCTCGGCTGACACCTCTGTCCAGAGCAGGAGAGGTTTGCTATGGGGATTTGCTCCTACTCTGGACAGTTCCTGACATAGTCAGAGGTGTCAGCAGAGAGCACTGTGGTGAGACTGGAAAGAACTACACAACTTCCTCTGGAGCATACAGCAGCTGATAAGTACTGGAAGGAATAAGATTTTTAAATAAAAGCTATTTACAAATCTGTTTAACTTTCTGGCACCAGTTGATTTAAAAAAGAATGTTTTCCAGTGGAGTACCCCTTTAAAGGGATATTCTTTCTACAAAATCCTATCGCTCATCCTACCCGCGGTCTCCGTGCAGCACCCATGCCGCACTCGACATTCTAAAGAGTATGTTTAGAAAGCTGGGTTTGGGCGTCCGGAGACCTGACATCACGCCACGCCCCTCCATTCAGGTCTATGGGAGGGGGCGTGACGGATGTCACGCCCCCTCCCATAGACATGAATGGAGGGGGCGTGGTGTGACATCACGTCTCCGGTCACCCAAACCCATAAACTACTGTTAAGAATGCCAGGTGCAGCATGGGTACCAGCACAGAGATCGTGGGGGGGGGGGGTCCAAGTTGTAGGACCCCCGTTATCATACATCTTATCCCCTATACTTTGGATAGGGGATAAGATGTCTGTAGGCTGAATACCCCTTTAATAATTTATGTTGATACAACGAACCAATAGATCTATGAATGCAGCTTTGGATACAACTTAAGTGCAAAAAGAAAGTCGCTGAATGTCCATGAAAAAAATCTAAAAATAGAAAATTTCCAAAGCTCTAAAGTCTAGAAAGTATTGCTTTGATGTATAGTATAAGCATGACTCCATCGATGGGATGTGACTGACGTCTACCATACGGAGATGCGATTTATGCCTCCAGTTTCAATTCGGCGCTGTCTACCTTTCAGAGAGATAAGTGTAATCACAATATTAGCATGTCTGCCGGCATTGTTATCAGCAGCACTGTCCATGTGCGGCCGATAACTCCACAACATGATTTTCTTAAGGGAATTGTTCTACTTGTCAGTAATGTCCACTTGTCTGACGAGCGGTAAAGGCGTTTTCTGAAGAAGGTATAAAAAAAAGAGCTTTTCACAACTAAAGTAGGGCTGAAAGTAGTCCCCAATATTGATGGAGTGGAATTCTAAGCTCCCCCAGACCTCTGCCCCTGCCATTTGGGGTTAAACCTAACAAAAAAACAGGGAGCATAAAATAGGTAACAGCAAACTAAGAAACAATGGAAAGTCAAATGGGCCAGAGTAAAAACCAGAAAGTAACGCAGTACCAAAATACTAAGCAAACGGATAGTCAAAAAACCAACATAACTAAAATAATACAGCACTCCTATATACAAGAATATAACTACTATAATACTGCTCCTATATACAAGAATATACCTACTATAATACTCCTCCTATATACAAGAATATAACTACTATAATACTGCTCCTATATACAAGAATATAACTACTATAATACTGCCTTCTATATACAAGAATATAACTACTATAATACTGCTCCTATATACAAGAATATAACTACTATAATACTGCCTCCTATATACAAGAATATAACTACTATAATACTGCTCCTATATACAAGAATATAACTACTATAATACTGCCTCCTATATACAAGAATATAACTACTATAATACTGCTCCTATATACAATAATATAACTACTATAATACTGCTCCTATATACAAGAATATAACTACTATAATACAGCCTCCTATATACAAGAATATAACTACTATAATACTGCTCCTATATACAAGAATATAACTACTATAATACTGCTCCTATATACAAGAATATAACTACTATAATACTGCTCCTATATACAAGAATATAACTACTATAATACTGCTCCTATATACAAGAATATAACTACTATAATACTGCTCCTATATACAAGAATATAACTACTATAATACTGCTCCTATATACAAGAATATACCTACTATAATACTGCTCCTATATACAAGAATATAACTACTATAATACTGCTCCTATATACAAGAATATAACTACTATAATACTGCTCCTATATACAAGAATATACCTACTATAATACTGCTCCTATATACAAGAATATAACTACTATAATACTGCTCCTATATACAAGAATATAACTACTATAATACTGCTCCTATATACAAGAATATAACTACTATAATACTGCTCCTATATACAAGAATATAACTACTATAATACTGCTCCTATATACAAGAATATAACTACTATAATACAGCCTCCTATATACAAGAATATAACTACTATAATACTGCTCCTATATACAAGAATATAACTACTATAATACTGCTCCTATATACAAGAATATAACTACTATAATACTGCTCCTATATACTAGATTATAACTACTATAATACTGCTCCTATATACAAGAATATAACTACTATAATACTGCTCCTATATACAAGAATATAACTACTATAATACTGCTCCTATATACAAGAATATAACTACTATAATACTGCTCCTATATACAAGAATATAACTACTATAATACTGCTCCTATATACAAGAATATAACTACTATAATACTGCCTCTATATACAAGAATATTACTATAATACTGCTCCTATATACAAGAATATAACTACTATAATACTGCTCCTATATACAAGAATATAAGTTGTACTGGTGCAAGTTCTCCATCCTACAGAGGTCCTTGTGATTTGGAGATTTAGAATACACAAAGAAACACTGGCAATGACTCAATGCCATAAACTGGTCGAAATCATTCTATAAACACCAAATTAAGCACCAGCTATGCAAGGTTAATATAAACACATGAACAAATGTTATTAAATAAATAAATATATATATATATATATATATATATATATATATATATAAACATTAGATAAAAACTAGAAGAAAATAAATGAGGCACTTTGAATACGTAAGCAGAAGATGCTGGTGGTAGCAATGACAGGTGCTAAACGTTTCACAGGTTAAGTCACATAAATATGAGATAATAGTAACAGCGTGTAAAACTGAGCAAAAACAGATAAAGGATACAACACAAATGCTACAATGATATAAGGGTATGTAACATACAATAAAGCATCACAGAAGACAAAGTCACAGACATGGACACCAGAAGCATGAATTTACCTGCCATACCCTGTCAGAGACCAGTCACCAGACACCCCAACGTGCATTTCGCGTACTTGCTTCGTCAGGGGCTGGGATATTCATTCTCAGCACAGGGGAGAGAAGAGAGTCAACTCCTTTGCTCAAGAACCATTGTTAAAGGAGTTCTCCGCTGCTCTGTTTGGAGCGGGCGGTGGGGGTCATGACATCACGCCCACACCCCTCATTACATGATGTCACACCCCCTCATTGCAAGTCTATGGGGGGGGGGGGGGCGTGACGGCTGCCACGCCCCCTCCCATAGACTTGCATTGAGGGGGCATGGCGTGACATCAAGAGCGGCGTGACTGTGATGTCACAACCCCACTGTCCATACCCAGCGTTCTCACTGGTTCCTCTCACCGGATGAATGTTTTATTATGCACTGAATACATTTTCCTATATGTCGAATGGTGAGTGCCGCTGTTTTGGATCTTCTATGGACTGTTATGTCTAATGCTACTATATAGGCTGAGACCCTCTCGAGCCAAGTGTGAACTGTGTAACTTAACTTGTTGCTAAGCTGCTTAAAGGAAATTTGCCATGAGTGTCACCTGCACTAACTTGTGTGTACAGACAGGTAGTGCAGGTGACACTGATGACGACAATACTTACCTTTTCCCCTTCTGTGCTGTCGTTTTCCCACTATTTTCTTCGCTATCTTACTTTTCAGGGCCGATTTGGAGCATGGGCGGAGCTTGGTGACATCACTGCTGCTGTTTGCTAGCAGCGGGACTAAGCAGAGATCAAAGTTGGGACATCACTAAGCTCCGCCCTTGCTATTAGTCGGCCCCAAAACAAAAAATACGGTGGAAGTTTGCGGAGAGCCACAGCACGGAACAAGACCGGTTAAGTATCATTGCCATCAGTGTCACCTGCGCTAACCTGTTGGTACAGGCAGGTAGTGCTGGTGACACTGATGACAACGATACTTACCTGTTCCCGTTCCGTGCTTTGGTTCTCCCGCTATCCTCTTCGATATCTTCCTTTCTGGGGCCATTTTGGAGCATGGGCGGAGCTAAGTGACATCACTCCTGCTGTTTGCAAGTAGTGTTGTTCGCGAATATTCGCAATGCGAATTTTATTCGCGAACATTGCATATTCACAAATTTGTGAATATTCGTGAATATAGCGCTATATATTCGTAATTACGAATATTCGTTTTTTGTTTTTTTTCACAGTACACATCACATTGATCATCCCTCTCTGCTTCCAGCTTGTGTGATGTAAAGAAGGCTCTAATACTACTGTGTGAGACTGGTGTGCGAATTTTCGCACATGCAAAAATTTACATACGCTAATCTTCGCATATCCGAATTTTTGTTTATGCTAATTTTCGCATGCGCAAATTTTTTGCATATGCGAAAATAAAAATACGAATATTCCGAATATGCGAATTTAGCAAATATATGACGAATATTCGTCCATATATTCGCGAAATATCGCAAATTCAAATATGGCCTATGCCGCTCAACACTATTTGCAAGCAGCGAGACCCAGCAGAGAACATCAGCAGTGACACCACTAAGGTCCACCCATGCTCCAAATCGGCCCCGGAATGGAAGATACGACTGAAGATTATTGGAGAACCACAGCACAGAACAGGATCAAGTTAGTATTGTTGTCATCATGTTACGTGCACTACCTGCCTGTACCAACTGGTTAGTGCCGGTGACACTGATGACAGATTTCCTTCAACTTAAAAGGTTCTGGTTTAAACTCTGACATGTAAAGTAAATATACAATCATAAGCCGTTACTAGTCTACGTAGAAGGGGTATCTACTAAATCCGCATTCTGCCTCCGAGAGGGAGATTCTCTTAGAGTCAGAAGGGAGAAGAATGTAACAAGTGCCCTTCTGCAACTACTGAACTCCTACTGAGTCTTCAGTCAGAGCCGGTGCATGTGGATTTAAGATACCAATTTTACCACCATACACCCCCCTATAGGGAATCATAGTGCACAAAACCATGAATATGGAAAGTCTTCTAAAAATTCTTACTCACCACGGGAAGCCAACCCATATATAAGTCTATTCTACTGTATCCTGAAGGAGAGAAACTAGTCTAAGTCACCCCTAGAGACTCTCTAAAACATGTCTACCAAACAGAAACTTACCTCCTCTCACATGGTACGGCTGTTTTGGGGTTATTGCCCCTCTTTAGTATAGTGCAGGGTCCTGACTGGCTGTTAAGAAGCCTATCGTTGTGAAACCCAAGAGGTAATGTTTCTCTTTGAGGAGAGCATCACCAATACATGTGTAGCCTTATAGGTCATTCATGCCCCACTGGGTATTATGGGAAAAGTTCTATACTAAGAAGGGGCAATAACCCCAAAACAACTGACTACAGATGTGTATTCTTTACTTCTGGAGAGATCTCTGGCTTGGCATACATTCCCAGTCATGTTCTAAGAAGCATGAGACTGAGTTAGTTACAAAAATCCAACGCTCGAGATCCCATAGACTTGCATGAGACCTCCAGCATTGGGCTCCCAGAAATCCATCTGATCATGTGAGTCTTGGAAAAAATTATTTGGCTAAGAGTTTGTCCAGGAAGTTTAAAGGGGTACTCCGCCCTTAGACATCTTATCCCCTATCCAAAGATAGGAGAAAAAGATGTCTGAACGGGGGGGCTCCCACCGCTGGGGACCCCTGCAATCTCGGCTGCGGCACCCCAGACATCCAGTGCACTGAGCGAACTTTGCTCCATGTCGGATGACTGGTGATGCGGCCGTCACGCCCCCTCCCATAGACTTGCATTGATGGATGTGGCCGTGACATCACGAGCCTCCGGCGCTGCACCCGATGCTCGAAACGAACGCCAAGTGCAGCAGGGAGATCGCAGGGGATCGCAAGGAGATCAGACATTTTTTATTCTCATTTTTTAGGATAGGGGATAAGATGTCTAGGGGCAGAGTACCCCTTTAAAGGTACCCTGCTGTCCGAGTGTACCCTTTAAGGGAAAACTGCTTGGAAAAGACATAGAGAGAGAGAGAGAGAGAGAGAGAGAGAGAGAGAGAGAGACACTTTGCATATTCTTTCTTACCAATATTCTGTGTGAAATGGTCTGGTGAGCCGGTGTATCTAATCCTATCATGTGTGATCCTGTCTGCTGAATGTATGTATCTAATCCCATCTCGTGTGATCCTCTCTGCTGAGTCAGTACATAGAAGACTATCATGCATAATACCGTCCGGGAGAGTGGGTGTATCTAATCCTATCATGTGTGATACAGTTTTCCAGAGAAGCCACACATTCATGTAATGCTCCTGATATAAACCTGACATGGCGTATCTAAGCCTGGATCAAATGCTTTATACCAAAGTCCCGAAATAAAAAAGTGGATAAAAAAGTTGTCTGAAGTTTGCAACAAGCAGGAAAACCAAATAATCTGGATGAGGCGGCGGCTGTCACCTTCCATTTAATAGTCAATTGGGCTGCAGAGCTTCTCGCCGTCGCCCTCATCTCCCGACACGCTGTATAATGAGGCTAGACGGCCGCGCGCTGCTGTAAGAAGAACATTTTCCTCCCTCCAATAATCACGGGAGACGACTTTTCCTGCCCAGGATAATGTGTTCAGTGGGTACACATCCCGACTGGGCACAAGTAACTGCATACCAGCGCCATGCCCGGGTATTCTCCGCACCCAAAACAAGCTCGCCAGGAGCTCTGCCAGATGGATTACATAAAGAGACAAAACATCTCGTCTTCTCCCCTCTCAGGGGATTTTTCTATATTCAGCTACTTAAAGGGGTACTCCGCCCTTAGACATCTTATCCCCTATCTGACCCCCCACGATCTCTGAGCTGGCGCCATGGCGTTCTGAACACGGAAGCTTCTGTGTTTGTGACGTCACACCACGCTCCCTCCATTCATGTCTATGGGAGAGATCTTGTGAACGCTGTGGTCGCCAGTCAACCGGCACGGAACAGATATCGCTCTGTTCACCAGATGACTGGGGTGCTGCGCAGAGATCCTCCTCAGGCTGTGTCCACAAGTTGCGTATTTACTGCATTTTTTGCAGCATTTACATTTTTTTTAACCATATTTTTCTAAAATCTCATAAAAATTGTGTTTTTACACCGATTAGTGAAATCAGAGGAAAATTCTGAAAAAATTCTGCATGTTCAGGAAAATCAAAGCAAAACAAAACTTGTGACCACAGCTTCAAGAAGAGGTGTATAACTACTATACATCCTGATCCCTAAGCAATAGCAGCGGTATAAAGAAAGAGCTGGAGGGGAGGTGTATAACTACTATACATTCTGATCCGATAGAGATAGCAGCAGTATATAGATAGAGCAGGAGGGGAGAGGTATAACTACTATACATCCTGATCCGATAAAGATAGCAGTAATATATAGATAGAGCTGGAGGGGAGTGGTATAACTACCATACATCCTGATTCCATAGAGATAGCAGCAGTATATAGATTGAGCTTGAAGGGAGGTGTATAACTACTGGAGTATGTATCCTGATCCTATGGAGATAGCAGCAGTAGTAGTATAACTACTATATATCCTGATCCCTATAAGATAGCAGCAGTGTACAGGTAGAGCTGGAGGGGAGGTGTATAAATATATATATATATATATATATATATATATATATATATATATATACAGAAGTGTGTTGTGTGGATAAATATTAATAAGTGGATATTATGAAGCCAGGGAATTTATTGATGCTTGTGGTTTTATTTTGGTTTCGCAGTAAATCAGTCGGTTATTATATACAAAAGATAGTTATTCCCGGCACTCACCACTGTCTGCTGAATCACATTGAGGTTTCTTCATGTTCTTCATCGCAGGGATAAACATACAGGACGCATTTCGGCTCAGTTTGCCTTCCTCAGCTGTCTATAAGTAGATGTGATGTCACAATAAGTGCAGTGATGTCATTCAGTTTATGAGGCAGGTCCGTCTGAGATCAGATGGTTATGATGTCACAAGGAGTACAGTGTAGTTGTGCGTTCTACAGTGCCTTGCATAAGTATTCACCCCATTGGACTTTTTGCTACTGTTAAAAGCTGGAGTTTGAATTAACTTAAAAGGGTACTCTGCTGCTAGACATCTTATCCCCTCTCCAAAGGAGAGGGGATAAGATGTCTGATCACGGGGGTCCCGCTGCTGGGACCCCCGCAATCTCCTTCGGCCCCCGGCCCCCAGCGTTCTATACAAATTACAAATGCCTGGTTCCTGTGGCAGTGGTTGTGGCGTCGCGGCCATGTCCCTTGTGACGCTACACCACACCCCCTCCATTCATGTCTAAGGGAGGGGGGTTGTGCTCAGGGTGATGGGCAGTGTTGGGTTCTAATGGTGTGCTCAGGGGGATAGACAGGGATGGGTTCTGATGGTGTGCTCAGGGGGATAGACAGGGATGGGTTCTGATGGTGTGCTCAGGGGGATAGACAGGGATGGGTTCTGATGGTGTGCTCAGGGGGATGGGCAGGGATGGGTTATGATGGTGCGCTCAGGTGAATGGACAGGATTGGATTATGATGGTGTGCTCAAGGGAGATGGGCAGGGTTGGGTTCTAATTGTGTGCTCAGGGTGATGGGCAGGGTTGGGTTATGATGGTGTGCTCAGGGTGATGGGCAGTGTTGGGTTCTAATGGTGTGCTCAGAGGGATAGACAGGGATGGGTTATGATGGTGTGCTCGGGAGATGGACAGGGATGGGTTATGATGGTGTGCTCAGGTGGATGGGCAGAGTCGGGTTCTGATGATTTGCTTAGGGTGATAGGCAGGGTTGGGTTCTGATGGTGTGCTCAGGGTGACGGGCAGTGTTCAGTAATGATGGTATGCTCAGACTGATGGACAGTGTTCGCTAATGATAGTGTGCTCAGGGTGATGGGCAGGGTTGGGTTATGATGGTGTGCTCAAGGGAATAGGCAGTGTTGAGTTCTGAGGGGCAGGGTTCGGTAATGATGGTGTGTCCAGGGTGATGGGCAGGGTTCGGTAATGATGGTGTGTTCAGGGTGATGGGCAGGGTTTGGTAATGATGGTCTGCTCAGGATGATGGGCAGTGTTGGGTTATGATGGTGGGCTCAAGGTGAAAGACAGGGTTGGGTTCTGATGGTGTGCTCAGGGTGATAGGCAGGGTTGGGTTCTGATGGTGTGCTCAGGGTGATAGGCAGGGTTGGGTTATGATGGTGTGCTCAGGGTGATAGGCAGGGTTGGGTTATGATGGTGTGCTCAGGGTGATAGGCAGGGTTGGGTTATGATGGTGTGCTCAAGGAAATAGGCAGAGTTGGGTTCTGATGGTGTGCTCAGGGTGATAGCCAGGTTGGGTTATGATGGTGTGCTCAGGGTAATAGGAAGGGTTAGGTTATGATGGTGTGCTCAAGATGATGGGCGGTAGAGTTGAGTGAACTTACAGTAAATTGGCTCATAGCAAACCTCGCAGCTCGGCTGTTGATTACTTTAGTCTGCTTAAATTAATTCAGCTTTCCAAGGGCTCTGGTTACCTGGAAAAGTCCAGGGTGACAGTCTTTGGTCTCCTAGGTCTGTATCCACCTTTTCCAGGCAACTGGAGCACTTAGAAAGATGAACTAATTTATGCAGATGAAAATAATCAACAGCCGAGCTGTAAGTTCGCTCAACTCTAATGGGCAGGGTTGGGTTTCCACCACACATAGAATTTTGCACTGAGGCTAAAAAAAGTTTAATTTTGGTCTCATTTGACCAGGGAACCTTCTACATATGTTTGCTGTGCCTCCTCTGTGGCTGGGGGTGAACTTCAAACATAATTTCTGGTGGCTCACTTTAACCCCTTAAGGACTCAGGGTTTTTCCGTTTTTGCACTTTCGTTTTTTCCTCCTTACCTTTTAAAAATCATAACCCTTTCAATTTTCCACCTAAAAATCCATATTATGGCTTATTTTTTGCGTCGCCAATTCTACTTTGCAGTGACATTAGTCATTTTACCCAAAAATGCACGGCGAAATGGAAAAAAAAATCATTGTGCGACAAAATCGAAAAAAAAAAACGCCATTTTGTAACTTTTGGGGGCTTCCGTTTCTACGCAGTGCCTATTTCGGTAAAAATGACACCTTATCATTCTGTAGGTCCATACGGTTAAAATGATACCCTACTTATATAGGTTTGATTTTGTCGCACTTCTGGAAAAAATCATAACTACATGCAGGAAAATTTATACGTTTAAAAATGTCATCTTCTGACCCCTATAACTTTTTTATTTTTCCATGTCCAGGGTGGTATGAGGACTCATTTTTTGCCCCGTGATCTGAAGTTTTTATCAGGATGATTTTTGTTTTGATCAGACTTTTTGATCACTTTTTATTCATTTTTTTTAATGGTATAAAAAGTGACCAAAATACGCTTTTTTGGACTTTGGAATTTTTTTACGCGTACACCATTGACCGTGCGGTTTAATTAATGATATATTTTTATAGTTCGGACATTTACGCACGCGGCGATACCACATATGTTTTTTTTTTTTTTTTTTTTGCACTGTTATTTTTTTTATGGGAAAAGGGGGGTGATTCAAACTTTTATTAGGGAAGGGGTTAAAAGACCTTTATTAACACTTTTTTTTACATTTTTTTGCAGTGTTATAGGTCCCATAGGGACCTATAACACTGCACACACTGATCTCCTATGCTGATCACTGGCGTGTATTAACACGCCTGTTATCAGCATTATCGGCGCTTGACTGCTCCTGCCTGGATCTCAGGCACGGAGCAGTCATTCGTCGATCGGACACCGAGGAGGCAGGTAAGGGCCCTCCCGGTGTCCGGTCAGCTGTTCGGGACGCCGCGATTTCACCGTGGCAGTCCCGAACAGCCCGACTGAGCAGCCGGGTCACTTTCAGTTTCACTTTAGAAGCGGCGGTCAGCTCTGACCGCCGCTTCTAAAGGGTTAATACCGCACATCGCCGCGATCGGCGATGTGTGGCATTAGCCGCGGGTCCCGGCCGCTGATGAGCGCCGGGGACGACGCGATATGATGCAGGATCGCGGCGCGATCCCGCTTCATATCGCGGGAGCCGACGCAGGACGTAAATATACGTCCTGCGTCGTTAAGGGGTTAAACAACGGTAATCTTCTGTCCATTCTTTCATAAAGACCAGATGTGTAGAGTCCATAACTAATAATTTCCTGATAATGGATCTTATATTGCTCCATGCTCAAAGCTTGTTATATATATATATTTATATATATATATATATATATATATATATATATATATATATATATATATATATATATCTATATCTATATCTATATATATATATATATATATATATATATATATTTTTTTTTTTTTTTTTTTTTTTTTTATAACCTAACCATACTTTGTACATTTCCGCAACTTTATCCCTGACCTGTTTGGTGAGCTTCTTGAACTTCATGCTGATGTTTGTTAAGTATTGCTCTCTAACAAACTCTGAGGTCTTCACAGAACAGGTGTATTTGTACTGAGATTAAATTGCAGACAGGTGGACCCTATTACTAATTATGTGGCATGTGAAGGCAATTGGTGGCACCAGATCTTTGTTGGGGGTTTCACAATAAAGGGTGGCAATATATATGCACTGAACCCTTTTTCGATTTTTATTTGTAAATAATTTTGAAACCCATGTAATTGTTTCCCATAACTTCCAAACTATGGATTATTTTGTGTTGGTCTATTACATAAAATCCCAATAAAATAAATTAAAATCTGTGGCTGATACTATGAAAAAAACAGAAACGTCCAAGGGGGATGAATACATAAGGCACTGTATAGGTCAGTCAGTGATTTATTATCATTATCCTTATTAGAATTAAATTTCTTCTTCCGGCTCCTTAATCTTTAGAAGGAATCATGTTCTGCACTGTGTACTGTGCTCCATTCTGCACTGCGGGCCGCGGTCACATGACTCCCTGTATAACCATTGTGCTGTATATTGAATAAATCAGGCAGAATCTGAGCCGCCGGAGCGAGTGCGCTGATAAATCTACACATTTGTTCCTCTTATTTATTTATCAATAGTGGGAGTTATAGGCATTTATATTTAATCATTGCACACAGGATCTTAGTTACTCACAATACTCGTTGTTTAAAGGGGTACTTCACTGCTCAGCGTTTGGAACAAACTGATCCGAACACTGGAGCCGGCGCCAGGAGCTTGTGACATCATAGCCCCTCCCCCTCATGATGTCACACCCCGCCCCCTCAAAGCAAGTCTATGGGAGGGGGCGTGACAGCCATCAAGCCCCCTCCTATAGACTTGCATTGAGGGGGTGGGGCATGCCAGCCATCACGCCCCCTCCTATAGACTTGCATTGAGGGGGCGGGGCATAACATCATGAGGGGGTGGGGAAATAACGTCCCGAGCTCCCGACGCTGGCTCCAGTGTTAGGAACAGTTTGTTCCAATTGCTGAGCAGTGGAGAACCCCTTTAATAGATGTTCCATACTGCCCGGCTCTTAATCAATTCACTATATCTAGAAACTTATATCTTGTTCATATCTTCTTCACAGGGCAGGAAAACACATCGGTAGATCGTAGAGTCTGCAGAGTACAGAGTAGAGAGATAATGACAAAAGGGTTTTGGAAAACTACAACACCTAACATGCCCAGGCAGCCAAAGGCTGTAGTTGTATCCAGCGAACAGCAGGCAGTGGTGAGGTAGGGTTACCTTAGCTGTAGCCACCAGACAGCAGGCATTAGTGGACTAGGTATACTTCTTGCCAGGCTTAGTGATGCCTCTTCATGTTAGGTCTTATTCCTAATTTTGGACCCTGTCTGTCCTTACTTTCTCTCTGCAGATACGGCACTGTGCCTGCTTTCCTGTATCTGGTAACGCAGTAAAGAATTTCCACATGGCAAGATACCATAAAGAGCTAGGTACATCACCACCTGACTGTACCCCTGTTCAAGAACATTCTTTTCTGAAGCCTTCAGATCCAGCACCATACTATACTGTGATACCACACAACAAGAGATGGCTGGCTTGGTTGCTACTACTACCACCAGGCACCTGGCTGCTGCTGCTACATGTACTGGTGCTGGTTCTGGCACCAACATTCTTACTGGATGAGGACATGGCGGGGGTGTTCTGTTCTCCACCCCATCCAACGTTTTCTTTACCAGACATATTTTTTTCACTCACCTACTAGTCAACTATCATTTTCAATGCTTTGAACTGCACTTTTAGCTTACAAGCAGATAAATACAACATGTGTTTGATTGAACCAAGAATACGGAAGTACTAGTGCTTTACAGGGCTAATGCGCGTTATATGAAGGCCCTATTATAGCAGTGTTAGTGCAAGACTGGCAGATATACTGTGGATGAGGAGGTTTGTTACAGTGTATCACCCCAGTAGTAAGGAGATGACATGAGGAGGAGGTTTGTTACAGTGTGTCACCCCAGTATAAGGAGATTACATGAGGAGGGGGTTTGTTACAGTGTGTCACCCCAGTAGTAAGGAGATGACATGAAGAGGAGGTTTGTTATAGTGTGTCATCCCAGTAGTAAGGAGATTACATGAGGAGAGGGTTTGTTACAGTGTGTCATCCCAGTAGTAAGGAGATTACATGAGGAGGAGGTTTGTTACAGTGTGTCACCATGGTAATAGGAAAATTGGTAATTGGAAAAGTGAAAAGAATTTTGCTCAGAAAAGGAAAAAGAACATAGAAAGCTATATAAAATGGGTATCTCCATAATCGTACTGACCCACAGAATAAATATAACATCACTTTTACTGCCCAGTGTACACCATAAAAAAAAAAATTTTTAAAGCCAGAAATTTTCCAGTTTTTCACAAAATTTAGAAGTTTTTCACAAAAATGTTTTCGCGTCAACATAAATGCACCACTTATATAAAGTACAATATGTCACGAAAAAAATCTCAGAATCGCTCTGCTCAGAAAAAGCGTTCTTGTATCCAGCGAACAGGGTATCCAGGGTATCTACATAATCGTACTGACCCACAGAATAAATATAACATCACTTTTACTGCCCAGTGTACACCATAAAAAAAAAAAATTTTTAAAGCCAGAAATTTTCCAGTTTTTCACCAAATTTAGAAATTTTTCACAAAAATGTTTTCGCGTCAACATAAATGCACCACTTATATAAAGTACAATATGTCACGAAAAAAATCTCAGAATCGCTCTGCTCAGAAAAAGCGTTCTAAAGTTATTACCATTTAAAGAGATATATTTCAATAAAAAAAAAAAGAGCCTGGTCATTGAGGTTAAAAAAAAGGTCAGTCCTTAAGGGGTTAATGCTACGTGCGATTTGCATGGGAAATGGCAGAAGACCCGGCCAGGGACAGCAGAAACCCAACATCAGCACATGAAAACGGAAACACAACCTGCTGTGTGAATAGCAGATTGAGGGGTTAAATAGCAAGATAATATATATACTAAAAAACAAAACAAAATAATAATAATAATAATAATAATAAAAAAAATAATCATGAAAAAATATATAAATAAGAAAAAGGGGTAAAAATTATAAAATAATAATAAATGAGTCCAAAAAAAAAAAAAAAAAACTATTCATAAGCAAATGAGTCAAATAAAAATTAAATACTAAGACCTATACCCAATGCAGACATGTCTCATATATTCAAGGGGATGTCACGATCTCTGAGCCAGGGGATGGCATGTACGCAGACACCAGAATTCTGGGCCCGAGTCCATACAATTAGGGGCGCAGGAGACATTTTAATCCCCCCAATCACCCTTCCACTCAGCCATGGGAAAAAGGTCAATATATTGATGTACCAACAGTACTGCAGGTGTATAGATTGACACCAACTCAATAATGTCACTATATGGTAAAAAAAATAAATTAAAAAAAATGTATAAATGAATAAAAAAAATAATAAAAATACAATAATTTTGGGTTCTGTCTCATGTGCTGGTTTTGGCACACTGCCCTGGTATCAAGTGAGACTACCTTAACCATACGATGTGCACCCTAACAAAAATTACCAAGAATACCCAAAAATAATTAGAAAATAAAATTAAAAGCAATAATACTTTTTTATATTTTTGACTTCACATATATTACAAACATATAATAGCTTCAAGTTAACCACTGAACGGGTGTGTTGTCCACTCTCTCACATATAATCTTCATTAATTCATAGAATTCCAATAATATATTCCATAGAATCTAAAAGAGAAGATATTACAATTAGTATATGTATAGAAACGATCAAATCATATTCATGTATCACCCCCTATGTCGAGAAAGGAGGTGAGTATTAAATCCCAAGGAGTCTTGTGGGAGAGCCCTTTTTCTTTATTCTATGTTGAATTCAACATTGAGTCCATGGGGACGTAATGTCCCCAACTTGTGGATCCACCATTATTCTTTTTTCCTAAGCAGAGCTAACCTATCTCCACCTCTTTTTAAACTTGGCATAAAACCAATAGCCATAAATTTGAGATCCCTTTCCGAATGCCTTGCTTCGGTAAAGTGTTTCGATACGGGTAAGTCTAGCCTCTTTTTTCTGATTGAGTTCCTGGGGTTGTTAATGCAGGTTTTTATACTCCATGTAATCTGACCAATATACACTAGCCTGCAAGGGCAGGTCAGTGCACAGATCACCCAAACAGAGTCACAAATATCTCAGTCTGTGACTCCACTGCTTACCAGGGTGAACAAATGCACTTCCCTTTATCATCTAGAGTCAATTTACACAGGATAAGCACAGATATGAACCAACCTTGGGAGTAGTTAAAAATGTCTGTTTCAGCCCACTAGTGCCTACTTGAACATCTGCACGGACTAACTGGTCCCTTAGAATTTTTGTACCTTTGTAAGACATAAGGGGATTGGTTTTAAATTCTTCTAAATCCCTATAGTTATTACGTAAAATATACCAGTGACGGTTCAAAATCTTGCTTATTTGAGCACTGACCCCCGTATAGGCTGATACAAATGGAATTCTTTTCAATTGTCTAGTCTGTTTCTTTGGCTGTAATATATCCTCTCTATTTACATTGACGATAAGAAAGACAAGGATTGCACTCACCATCCAACCTCCACCCCTCCATCAGACTGTCATGCCCGACACTATGGAATAAAAATTGTTGGATGGTGAGTGCAATCCTTGTCTTTCTTATCGTCAATGCTTATATACGCTGTCAGATTATGCACCACCACACCTAACGTTATGCACCAGGAACTCCAGAGCTACCCACACTATACCAATTGCCGTATACCTTAGTCTAGCAGTGATGGACTTCATCTTTTCTCCTCTCCAATTCATTATCCTCTCTATTTAGCTGTTCTACTCTTTGTTTTTGACATTCTATCAATGGTCTGGGATATTCTCTTTGTACACATTTTTCTGTCATGGATTGGAGAGAAGTCTGAAGCGTCTCACTATCATCTACAATTCTTTTTACCCTTAACATCTGGCTACATGGTAGTGAATTAACCATTTCCCTAGGATGGCTACTAGTATAAACCAAAATTTTATTTTTGTCTGTAGATTTTGTATTTATACTTGTTTGTTACCGATTATTGTGAACTGAGACCAGCATGTCCAAAAAACGTACACTTGTGGTGGAATATGTGATTGTAAAGGCAATATTGGGGTCCATAGAGTTAAGGAATGTGTGAAACCCCTCTAACTCTGTCACGGTCCCTGTCCAGAGGAGGAAAATATCATCTATGTATCACCACCACCCCAGACAATGTCTGAAGTGGCGCGATACATAGACGAGTTCCTTCTCTAAAGATGTTACATACAAATTAGCGTACATTGGAGTTACGTTTGTACCCATTGCGGTACCTACTAATTGCAAGAAAAATTCCCCATTAAAAACAAAATAGTTATTGGTGAGAATCATTTTAAGTAGTTGCAATAGGAAGTCTTGTGTAGCTGCAGAGAATGGGGACCCAGATAAGCATTTTTGAATGGCTGCAATTCCTTTAGAGTGTTGTATAGATGTATAAAAAACTTGTGATGTCAAAAGACACCAATATTGTCTCATCTGGGACCTGAATCTCTCTTATCTTTAGAAGGAAGCCATTATAATCTCTGATATATGATCTAGCTTGAAAAACAAATGGTCTCAAAATGTTGTCTAATACAATAGATGCATTGCTTAACACTGACCCTCTCTCCAAGACTATGGGTCTCCCTGGGGGTCGGGTCAGTGATTTATGAATATTTGGTAACATATAGATCAATGGAACAATGGGATGTGTAATAATAAAAAAAAAATCCTTCATCTTAGAATCTATCAAGCCTTCCAGAAATGCTTGTTCCACCAGAATATAAAGTTTACCTCTAGTGGGGTTGTTTTCAAGTTTCCTATAAGTATCCACATCAAGAATCTGTCTATATACCTCCTGTACATAATCCTTTGAGTCCATAACCATGATCCCACCCCCCTTGTCAGCGGGTTTAATGGTGAGATTGTGGTTATGGACCAATTCAAGTAAAGCCTCCCTCTCCATGCCAGAAATGTTTGGGTATTTAATCTGTTGTCCCTCACTTGATAACCTAAGCTGTTCAATGTCAAACCGTACCAAAGAGATGTACCGTATTTATCGGCTTATAACACGCACTTTTAAAACTTAAATTTAAGGCAAAAGGCCTGCCTGCATGTTATACGCCAATAAATCTTCTGGTCACTGATTTAAAGCGGCCGGAGCAGCAGCTGCTTGTTAAGTATTAGCAGCACGGCCACGCCCACTTTAAATCAGTGACCAGCGGCGTGCCCTCCCCAATCTGGAAAACTGTCATAGTGGATGGAGGTGGATAGTGTGGGAGACGCTGATTAAAATGAGCTCTACCTTGTCCAGATCTGCCCTACCTTTTAATCAGCGCCTCCCGCACTATCCACCAGTACCAGTGGATAGTGCGGGAGAAAACAAGTGACAGTTTTACTGTTCATTTTTCTTACCTCCCTCATCATTCCCACTTTCCCTGCTCAGGTCAGGCGGGGGGTCTTGTGGGCTGCGCGCAGTGAAGCAGATGAGTGACGTCCTCTCCCGGCTTCTCTGTGCGGCATCAGTGCCGTCACCTTTCATTTCCTGTAGTCGCAGCTGAAAAGTGACATCCATGATGCCACTCAGAGAAGCCGGGAGAGGATGTCACTCATCTGCTTCATTGACCCTGCAGCCCACAAGACAGCCGAAGCGCAGCCAGGTAAGGAAAGGGGAAGAGTGGTCTTCAACCTGCGGACCTCCAGATGTTGCAAAACTACAACTCCCAGCATGCCCGGACAGCAGTTGGCTGTCTGGGCATGCTGGGAGTTGTAGTTTTGCAACATCTGGAGGTCCGCAGGTTGATAGGAGGAACATGATGGGGGGATGATGAAACAGGAGGAAATGATGAGGGTGGGGGGAATGATGGGGGGATGATGAGATGGGGGATGATAAGACAGGGGGAAATTATGGGGGGCGAATGATGTGGGGATGATGAGACAGGTTGGGGGGGTGATGAGACAGGGTGGGGGGATGATGAGGGGGGAATGATGGGGGACATGATGAGACAGGGGGGAATGATGGGGGGCATGATGAGACAGGGTGGGGGGGATGATGAGACAGGGGGAAATGATGAGGGGGAAAGGATGGGGGGGAAATGATGGGGGGACATGATGAGACAGGGTGGGGGATGATGAGACAGGGGGAAATGATGAGGGGGGAATGATGGGGGGACATGATGAGACAGGGTGGGGGATGATGAGACAGGGGGAAATGAAGGTGGGGAGGCACTAAATGCTGATGTTTGTATGGCTAGTGGTGGTCTATGACAGGGGAAAATTATGAGACATGGGGGGATGATGGGACATGGGGGGTGCGAATGAGAGGGGTAAATGTGGCACAGGGACTGACAAAAGGGAAGGAATGATGTGGCACTGGAGGGGACAGGACCAAACTGAGGTGCAGAAGAAAACAAAGTTGGGGGGGATGATGTGGCATTTAGTCCAAGTCATTTATTTTACATTTAATTTTTTTACTTAAATTTCCTTGTTAAAATGGGGGTGCTTGTTATATGCCAGTGCGTGTTATACGCCGATAAACACGGTATGTATCCAAAGCGTGTGATGTCAGTGTGGGATTAAAGGTGCTCTTTGTCTGCAGGTCAAGATCCTGCAGACAAAGTTCACCTTCTGGTCTATTTAATTTTGTTTTTCCTCCTTCTTGACTGCTAAACCAGACCTTAAGTTTCAACCTTCTAAAAAAAATTCCTTACGACATTCTATGTCAAACCAATCAGGGCTGGTACTAGGACACATTGTTAAACCCCTGGACAAAATATGCTTCTGTACATGAGAGAGAACAAAAGAGGAAATATTTACCACTGTCTCTAATTGGGGGGGGGGGGGGGGTTGTTGTTTCTTTTTCAAAGCTTTCACCCATGGATGTGGGCTCTTGGACTGTTCTTGACTCCTGGTTTTTCCTCTGGCGGTGTCGATGTCGCCCTCCTTGCCTGGTTGGTTTCCACTGTCCACTGTGTTGGATCTTGTATCTCCCCTAAAAAATTCTGTGCTGTGGAGAAAGTTTGTTCATTAGTACTCATTCCAGTCTTAGGATAGAATTTTCTCCCTCTCCTTGGGAGTAGCATCCATGTTCTCCACAAAGAAACCAGATTGATTCCACATGTATACTTTGCCCTTCTCATAGTCTGCAGAGTCCCTAAACCATTTTCATTTTTTCATATCCATAGTCTCCTGATGAAATTTATCAAAAAATTCTTCAGATTTTGTCATATACTTTTCATAGTCCTCATTGGTTAGCATAGATTTCAAATTGGCATCCAGCTCACTCAATCTGGCCACCACACCCGTCAATTCTTGTTGCAAAAAATCCAAATTAAGCTAAATGATGTACAAAGCATAGTGATTGGATATAGATTCAAACTTCTTTTTCAACTCCACATTGTCTGTATACACCGTAGGTCTCAGCCAAGACTGCATACCACGTGGAATACGTTGTTTACAGTAATATTCTCTTAAATTAGTAAGATGTAAGTCCAGTGTGATCCTCCTCTTAGACTCAGCCTCAAAACTATATTTAACATTTAAAGCTGTAGGAACAGCCAAAAAAGAAGCATTTCCCTTGATTCCACCTAGGATCCGACTAACCTCTTCCTCAGCAAAAGAAGAAACATGGAGAATGTCCATAGTAACATTAGAATCTTTTTCCAGCAGAGTGATACACAGCATTATGGGGCCTTATATGCCCCGACAAGTGATAAAACAATCAAAGTGCACATGTGAGGAATTAACACCTCAATTACATAAAAATTCCAAAATTACAGTGTGGGTTACAACATTGTCAATAGGGCAGAAAGTGCATATATAGTGAAAAATTATGCTCGGCATATTTTGTCCTCATATCTCGACCTCATATCGCATCCTCATATGGAAAGTGTTTTCCAGTTTTGCCTACCAGTGTTCTGACCATCTGCTCTGTGACCTAACCTTGCTCCTGTGCTGCCTGCCTATTGACCTCCTGCTACGTTCCTGACCTCGTATTTGTGCCGCCTGCCCTGACCTTCTGTTATACTGACTACGAGTTGCCTGATCCCTCTTATGCCACGTACCCCCTCAGCAGCCTGTGTGGACGAGTCATGTCAGGGGTAACGACCTGGGTGCCACCTGCCGCAGCAAGACCATCCCGCTTTGCAGCGGGCTCTGGTGAAAACCAGCAGCACCTTAGACTCCACTCCCTGACATGGCCCAAGCCATCATCCACACATTTACAGCGGATCTACTACCTCCGTGAGTGTTATAGTAAGATTCGGCTATGGATCCCGCCGGGGTGCCTCTGCCTGATGTCTCAGATCTTTCCACCGTCGTGGCTCAACAGTCGCAGCAGTTGGCTCATCAGGCGCAACAACTAAATCAACTGTCAGCCTTGATGCAACAATTTCTTGCCGCCCAGCAACAACATCAGCAACAGTAGCCGCAACCTGCTCCTGTACCTGCAGCTCCTTCCAGATCCAGCTTTGTTTATCCTTGCTCTCGAAGGAGATCCTATGAAGGAGATCCTAAGTTGTGTAGAGGCTTTGTGACTCAGTTATCTATGCATTTGGAGCTCATGGCTGATCAGTTCCCTGACGGAGCGAGCTAAAGTGGCGTTTATGGTCAGTGTCCAGAAAAGCCCTGGCCTGGGCTACTCCTCTCTGGGATCATAATGACCTGGTCTCCTTTAACCTGCCGGCCTTCCTAACTGAATTCTGTAGTGTTTTTGAAGAAGCCAAGATGGCTCTTCTGAACCTCAGCCAAGGGAACTCATTCGTTGGCAACTAAGCGGTTCAATTCCGCACCCTTGCCTCTGAACTGGCTTGGAATAACATGGCCTTGTGTGCTACTTTTAAAAAAAGGATTGTCCAGTAGAATCAAGGATGCTCTCGCTGCACGAGATCCTCCGTCAACCGTGAGTGAACTTATCCATTTAGCCATTGATGTTCGTTTTGCCGAGAGGATGGAAGAACTTCGTCTAGAAAGAGAACCTGCCTGTATATGGCAATTTCTTCGTCTGGCACCCGTGTTCCAACGTCCATCTCTACAGTCTTCTTTGCCTCCTGCCGAAGAGGCTATGCAAGTGAATCGCTTTCGGCTACTGGTGGAAAGATCCCGTCAACGCAATGAGAATTTGTGTCTATATTGTGCCAGTCCGAAGCACTTTCCCAAAGACTGTACTATTTGTCCTCAGCGTCTGGGAAACATCCTCTCACCTAGGACATGTGGAAGAGGTGTTCCTAGGTGTAAATACTACCTTTCCTCGTTTGACCATGTCGGTTCAAGTCTTTACTCCTGCCAAGACATCTTTCTCTGCTTCTGCCTATTTGGGCTCTGGTTCCGCTGGAGATTTCATTGAAGCCTTCCTGGTCCATAAACATTGTCTACCAGTGACTCGGCTAGCTAAAGCCTTGTATATTTCCTCTGTTAATGGGCAAAATCTAAACTGTAAGGTGCTATTCCGCACAGAACCTCTCATTATGCAAGTAGGAGTGTTACATAAGGAAAAAATATAGTTCTATGTGCTCTCACATTGTACTTCGGAACTTCTTCTCGATCTTCCTTGGCTTCAACGGCACTCTCTGCATCTTGACTGGAAATCTGGAGAAGTCACTCACTGGGGACTGTTTTGCCAAAATCACTGTCTTGTGCCTATCCAGTCTAAGGCTGTCTCTCCGCCTCGTTCTATGCCTGGCCTGCCTCTTCCTTATCAAGACTTTTCAGATGTATTCTGCGAAAAGCAGGCCGAGACCCTACCACCACATCTTCCCTACGACTGTCCTATTGACTTAGAGCCTGGTACCACGCCTCCCCAAGGAAGAGTCTATCCTCTGTCTGTACCTGAGACTCAAGCTATGGCAAAATATATCCAAGAGAACCTCCAAAAGGACTTTATCCTTCTCTCCTGCCAGAGCTGGTTTCTTCTTTGTCGGGAAGAAGGATGTTTTCTTCACTCTTGTATAGACTACCGGGGACTTAACAAAATTATGATCAAAAATCGCTATCCTCTGCCTTTAATTTTCAAACTTTTTGATAGTCTTCGGGGAGCCAAGATTTTCTCCAAATTGGATCTTCAGGGAACATACAACCTCATTCGGATTCGGGAGGGAGACAAATGGAAGACAGCCTTTAACCCGTTAAGGACCAAGGACGTACAGGTAAGTCCTTGGTCCTGCTCCCGTGATATAACGTGGGGTTACACGGTAACCCCGCATCATATCACGGTGGGCCCGGCGTCATAGTGAAGCCGGGACCCGCCGCAAATAGCGCGCAGTGCCGATTGCGCTCAGAGCTGAGCCACGCGGCTAAAAGTGAAAGTGAAACCATGCCGGTTAACTCAGTGGGCTGTTCGGGATAGCCGAAATTGCGGCATCCCGAACAGCTTACAGGACAGCGGGAGGGTCCCTATCTGCCTCCTCGCTGTCCGATCGCCGAATGACTGCTCAGTGCCTGAGATCCAGGCATGAGCAGTCAAGCGGCAGAATCGTCGATCACTGGTTTCCTATGAGAAACCAGTGATCAATGATAAATATAAGTGTGTGCAGTGTTATAGGTCCCTATGGGATAATAATGATCAGTATAAGAGATCAGTGTGTGCAGTGTTATAGGTCCCTATGGGAGCTATAACACTGCAAAAAAAAGTGAAAAAAAAAAGTGAATAAAGATCATTTAACCCATCCCCTATTAAAAGTTTGAATCACCCCCCTTTTCCCATAAAAAAAAAAACACAGTGTAAATAAAAATAAAAATAAACATATATGGTATCACCGCGTGCGGAAATGTCCGAATTATAAAAATATATCATAAATTAAACCGCTCGGTCAATGGCGTACACGCAAAAAAATTCCAAAGTCCAAAATAGTGCATTTTTGGTAACTTTTTATATAATTTAAAAATGAATAAAAAGTGATCAATAAGTCCTATCAATGCAAAAATGGTACTATTAAAAACTTCAGATCACGGTGCAAAAAATGAGCCCTCATAACGCCCCATACACGGAAAAATAAAAAGTTACAGGGGTCAGAAGATGACAATTTTAAACATATTAATTTTCCTGCATGTAGTTATGATTTTTTCCAGAAGTCCGACAAAATCACCTATATAAGTAGGGGATCATTTTAATCGTATGTTCCTATAGAATAAAAATAAGTTGTCATTTTTACCGAAAAATTTACTACGTAGAAACGGAAGCCCCCAAAATTTACAAAATGGCGTTTTTTTTTCAATTTTGTCGCACAATGATTTTTTTTCCGTTTCACTGTAGATTTTTGGGCAAAATGACTGACGTCATTACAAAGTAGAATTGGTGGCACAAAAAAGAAGCAATCATATGGATTTTTAGGTGCAAAATTGAAAGAGTTATGATTTTTTAAAGGCAAGGAGCAAAAAGCGAAAATGCAAAAACGGAAAAACCCCCGGTCCTTAACCCCTTAAGGACACAGCCCTTTTTCGCAATTCTGACCACCGTCACTTTACAAATTAATAACGCGAAAACGCTTTTACCGAATATTCTGATTCTGAGATTGTTTTTTCGGGACATATTCTACTTTATTTTGGTAGTAAATTTTCGGCGTTAATTGCATACTTTTTTGGTGAAAAATCCCAAAATTTCATGAAAATTTAGAAAATTTTGCATTTTTCTAACTTTGAAGCTCTCTGCTTGTAAGGAAAATGGATATTCTAAATACATTTTATTTTTGTTCACAAACACAATATGTCCACTTTATGTTGGCATCATAAAATGGACATACTTTTGCTTTTTGAAAAATTAGAGGGCTTCAAAGTAGAGCAGCAATTTTCAAAAATGTCATGAAAATTGCTAAATCTGAAGGGACAGATGTTACAGAACTACAACTCCCAGCATGCCTGGGCAGTCAAGGCATGCTGAGAGTTGTAGTTTGGCAACATCTGGAGGGCTACTGTTTGGGCACCACTGTAACAGTGGTCTCCAAACTGTGACCCTCCAGATGTTGCAAAACTACAACTCCCAGCATGCCCGGACAGCCTTTGGCTCTCTGGGCATGCTGGGAGTTGCAGTTTGGCCCCCCTAGTGTTTGCCACAGTAAAGATCGATTTACTTTCACTTTCAATTCCCCCCCCCCCCCCACTGTCGATTCCCTACCTGATCAGGATCCTGCAGGCTCCAGCGAAGATCCCAGGTCCCCAGGCATCTTCTCCTGCAGGTACGGCCTCCATCTTCTTCCAGAGCCCCTCGACATCCAGGGGCGGGCAGAATGGGGGGTTGCCATGGCAACCCCCTGTCCTGCGCTGCCATTGGTCAGAACTCCGTTCTGAGTAATGGCAGGGGATAGGAGTAGATCGCAGCTTTGTGATCTCACTCCAATCCTTTAGGCTGATCGGGGTTGTTGCTGACAACTCCGATCAGCCCTATTTTCCGGGTGATCGGGTCACCAGAGACCCGATCAGCCCAGAATTGGAGAAAATCGCATATCTGAATTGGCATGCGATTTTCTCCGATCGCCGACATGGGGGGGTCTCAGACTCCAGCTGTCTTTTAAGAATTTGTTAATTACATTTTCCGTGACTTGCTTTACACTAGTGTCGTGGTGTATCTTGATGATATCTTGATCTTCTCTTCTAACTTGGAGGAGAATTGTTCTCATATTCGGAAGGTTCTCCTGCATCTCAGAAATAATCATCTGTATGCCAAATTTGAGAAGTGCCCGTGTGAGAGATCAAGTCTTCCCTTTATTGGTTACATTGTATCTGGTGAAGGTCTTCAGATGGATCCTGGCAAGTTGTCTGCAGTGTTGCACTGGCCTAGACCTACTGGCCTACAGGCCATTCAGTTTGCCAATTACTATCGCCAGTTCATTCCTAATTTTTCTACTGTAGTCTCTGCAATCGTGGCTCTCACAAAAAAGAACTGTAATCCTAAAAACTTGACTCTTGAGGCCGATGAGGCCTTCTTTCTGCATTCGCCACGGCACCTGCTCTCTCTAGACCTGATCTTTAGAAACCTTTCTATTTGGAAGTGGACACATCATCCGTAAGAGCTGGCGCCATCCTGACTCAAAATATCTCCAAGGGCAAGACTGTAACGTGTGGTTTCTTCTCCAAGACCTTTTTGCCTGCTGAGAGGAATTACCCTATTTGAGATTGGGAACGTTTCACCCTTAAGCTTGCTTTAGAGGAATTGCGGCATCTTTTGGAGGGTTCTCTTCATCCTGTAAACACGGATCTACACGGATCACAAAAACCTCTTATACCTACAAACTGCTCAGCGTCTGAATCCCCGGCAGGCTAGATTGTCTCTATTCTTTTCTAGGTTTAATTTCTTCATTAATTTCCGTCTGGCGGACAAGAATGTCAGAGCTGATGCTCTTTCTAGGTCCTCCGATGTGGTTGGTTTGGATTCTACTCCTACTCATATTGTTCCTCCTGAGCGATTTCTGCTGCACCTGTTAATTTTCTTAAAGGGTACCTCTCATCAAAAAAACTTTTGATATATTATAGATTAATGTATGCAGAATAACTTCACAATTGCATGTTATTAAAAAAATATGCTTCTTTCTATTTCATTTTTCACTTTGAAGAAATGACCACTAGGGGTCTCCCTACCAGTCCTGGCAGCAAGCATTTCAGACTTATGCTGGAGTCCTAAACACTACGAGCTGCCAGTCTGCTTTGTTCACAAAGGAGAACACTCAGAGCTGCCAGCCTGCTTTGTTCACAGCCTGTTTGGTTGTGAACAAAGCAGGCTGGCAGCTCTGAGTGTTTAGGACTCCAGCATGAGTCAGAAATGCTTGCTGACAGGACTGATCGGGAAAAATAAAATAGAAAGAAGCATATTTTTCATTAACATGCTATTGGAAAGTTATTCAACATTCATTAATCTAAAATATATCAAAAGTTTCTTTGATGAGAGGTACCCTTTAAAGTTCCTCCTGGAAAATCTTTTGTGCCTTCTCGACTGAGACGTAGAGTCTTGAATTGGGGACATTCTTCCTTGCTGGCAGGTCATTCTGGAGTATGGAAGTCCATTCAACTTATTTCTCAGCATTATTGGTGGCTGAACCTTGAACGCAATGTCACAGATTTTGTCCGTTCCTGTGCTATCTTCCTTCGCGACAAGACTCCTCTCCTAGGCAGAAACCAGCGGGTCTTCTACAGCCTTTGCCTATTCCGGAAACTTTATGGTCTGACATAGCAATGGACTTTATTACCGATTTACCATCTTCCAGCAACAATATGGTCATCTGGGTGGTAGTTGATCGTTTTTCCAAAATGGCTCATTTTGTTCCTTTGCCTGGTCTTCCATCTGCTCCACAGTTGGCTAAACACTTCCTTCAGCATATCTTCTGCCTTCATGGCCTCCCGTCTCACATTGTCACGCAATTTATTTCTAAGTTCTGGCAAGCTCTCTGTTCTCATCTTTAAATCAAGCTGGACTTTTCCTCTGCTTACCACCGTCAAACTAGGATGGAGAGGAGATGGTATTGAGGACAGAGTACCGGTTAGACAGATGAATCAGAGGGGGGGGGGGGGGGCAGATAAACTTCTGCTTGGGACCTGGTCTGTAGCACAGGGACTAGAGGGCTCTGACCTCTTCTTTCTTCCATTACTGCCCTTCTTTTTTGGCCTCTCTTCACCCTCCTCATCCACACTTTCACAGTGGGAGGAATCGGAAAGATCGGCTACAGATTCTCCCCATTTCCTCTTCCAGCACATTCTCCAGGGTCTCAGCAGTTTCAGGACTAACCTCTGGAGCAGGGCCAGAAGCTACTCCTGCAACATGGGAACTCTCCAGTTCCCTGCTCCTTCTTCGATTAGCCTCCCGCCTCAGCTTGGTGGGATTTTTCCTCTTCACTGACCCTGTTGCACCTTCACCCGCACTCCTGCCCTCCCCAGCTGGGGCAACATCACTGCTCTCCCCAGCCAAGGTGACCGTCAGCCAGGCAAAGGCACTAGGACAATGGCTGAAAGGGTGTCCTAAGACACCACAAAGATGACACCTGATCTGCCTACAGGATGTGGCAAGATGACCTACCCCACCACACAGAGCAGAGACCTACACAGTACAGGCCGCAATAAAGTGAGTGGGACTGCCGCACCGGTTACAGATCTTGGGCTGCCCCTGGTAGAAAACTTGGATTCTGTCTCGCCCAAGAAAAGTAGCTGATGGGATGTGGGCAACAGTGCTCCCCGAACGCTTCAGTTTGATGGAAAACGTCCAGACCAGATCCCATGTTCGTCATAGTTCTTTTTCGGCATGTCCGTCACATCACCATATCTGCGGAGCCAGGTCATAATGTCATAGCAAGATAGTGACTCGTTATGTGTCAAAACGGTCACTTTCTTACGGCGAAATCCCTCCAGCCGGGCTCGCTTTTCACTACCTCATAGTGTGATAGATGTATATGTGTGTATATATAAACTTTATATACTGTATATGTAAAATGCCCATTTAGGATGAAAACTCCATTTTTATGTTACTTGTCCACTCCTCCCCCCATCTGCTCTCTCCCATCTCGCTCTCCCATCTCGCCCCCACCATTGTGTAGAGGAAGCAACATACCACGAGGACAATGCTACTCCCCCATCTGCTCCTTCCGGTCTTCCCCCCCTCCCATCGTGTGTGAAGACTTTTGAACAAAGAAGCCTCGTGTAACTGTGCAGGAAAGGCATAGTAGGGGGGGTAGGAACTTATGTTAATAAAAAAGGTGATATAAGCTTGAAGGATTTGAAATAAAGCTCAGTGGAGAGCACACAGAACGCAGAAACATTTGAAACTGACAATGGCTCCGTTTGATTTACTTCGCTATACTTCGGTATATAAATTCTGTATACAGATTTGGCCGGAAGTAAGATAGCTACAGGAGCACTGATAAGATCTACATCAGGTGGTGCCCAACATGGGGCCTGGGCTATTTCATTCATAATCTAGTCGAGCTGATTGGGGAATCATTTTGAACCAAAGGAGATGGCACAGTGGGAGGCAGTGGATCATCTCTGGAAGGGCACCTTCCTGTACCTAGCCACAGTGCCCCTGCCCCTCCTTTGGTTTATCTTGATGCCTTAAGATGACTGGTCTGTGATGAAGCAGAGACAGGTAAAATCTCGCCCAGAGCCAATTACCCATGTACCTGTCATCATAAAGAAGCAGTAATAGGATAGTGAGAATTATCATATATTCAATGAAGAGAGCCTTTGTATTAGGGTGGGGGGATGCCATGAATGGAGATTGATTGAGAGGGGGGGGGGGGGAGGGGGTGTGAAAGTTGGGCTGTCTGCATGGTGCTGTCATTGTGGATCTAGGAGTCCCTTATGGAGTGACACCCTGGGATCACAGCCCCAGACATTGTTGGGATTTTCTCTCTCTCTCTCTCTCTCTCTCTCTCTCTCTCTCTCGCCATGAGGCTGCTAGTCTCTGCCACATGCTTACTCCTATGGGGGCAGCCATGTTACCAACCCCAGAAGTGAAGTTCCTCCTCCAGCAGCCATTTTAGCTCACCCAATTAGTTCCACCTCCACTCCCGGCAGCCATTTTAACACACCTAGTCTAGTGAAGCATGTATGATGAATTAGGAATACATGGAGTATGACCAGTGAATGGTTTCTGGTGAAGCTGTGTATGTACATGTTTATGTCATAATGAACCTATTTGATGATATTTAATTAATTTCTTAATAAGTTTATTTTCGCAGGAGTGCAAGATGGATAAAAAAAGGAAAATAAAATTAGAAGGAAATGCAATTAATGATTTGATTATATTATAGGAGTAACGAGAGAAGTGTGGCCAAGGAGAATAAAATAAAACGTAAAATAAATAAAAATGTAATTAATGAATATTATCTTAAGCATTTAAAATCAGCTAATGGTTTATTAATTATAAATAATGCGCATTGAAGGTGATTTTTTCCCTATTTTTGAAAGAGCTCTGTCTCCATGTAAATAACACAGGAAGCCAAGCAGATACCTAGACGTTTGATAATTATTGAGCAATGACTAAACCGAAAGGAGGACAAAAATCCAGACTCAAAGGGGTGGCGACCAGTGACATAGAGGAGTGGGAGGAGAAAGATGAGGGCCTTTATAATGATATTTAGTATAATACGAAGATGCTGATTGTCTTAAGCTTATAAGGTTAAAAATTCAAGAGTCACGATAGGATATCAGAGAATCCATGGTTAATGCTGAGTTATAAATGTAAACTTGTTTCAAGTAATGTAAAGATGTAATAAATAAGACAGGATATATGGTGACCACACGCAGAATGAAGTTCTAGTACAGAAAAGTTCCATACCCTCCAGCCGAACGAAGCTGATGTGAAACTCGGATGTACCGTAGGGGTGGATCAGGGCAAAGATGTCACTTGCCCTGAATTCAATCTGGAGGAGGAACTCAACCACCTTACCCCGAGGCGGACACACATCTTCGCCCCTCCACACTAAACGGACCACATTCCTACGGCCACTTTCCTGCCCGGATGTCGGGAGAGACCAGACCACCTCCCCATTTTGTTCTCGGAAGGCGCCTAAGCCATGTCTTTCTATCCAAAAAGACAGGTCAACCTCAACCCTCCCCTCTACCTGGATTGATCTGTCTCCCCTACGTAGAGCCTCCAGGAGGCGCTGTTGCAAGTGACCCCCAGAGCCAGACGGAGATGGGGATCCCCCTGATCCTCCGGCAGTGACGCTGGCAGACACTACCGGGGGGGGGGGGGGGGGGTCGAACCAGCCCCAGACCCCAAACCAGGACCCTTGCTCTTAACAGAATCATCAGTTTTAACACCTCTTTCTGCCATTCCACTACCACTCCTCACCTGCATTTCACTAGCACCCCTCTCTTGCACCCCACTTGCACCCCAATTTTTTGCACTCCACTTCCACCCCTCTCTTGCACTCCATAAGCTCCCCCCTCATCCACACTGCTACCACAACACCTCCCATGTGCACTACCATAACTCACATTCTGCACATTGCCATTTTTATTCACATTTTTGCTCTCACCAAAAGAAAAGACCACCACCACCCACAAATATACCCTCCCAACCTAGAACTCCTCCCAACCAACTTAACCATTACCAGCTTTAACATACATAAGCAAACAATACAACCCACTTTAGGCCCAAGTTCGGTGCCTGTAAGCCCTTCATAACCTTAACATCTGAAAACAAAACAAAAAGCTATGGTGCACATGCATTAGCCCACCACCAGGAAGAAAGATGGCAATCCTGATACATACAAAATTTACATTCTTTCCCTAACTCCACCCTACCTCTCACCCTACCATTATCCCTAAAAATAAACTGACCCTACCATCACCCTAACCCTGTCCCTGCATCACTGTCCCTAACCAAAACAAGGGTACTCTACCCAAAAGGCCTAGTACCTAGGGCACATCAAAAGAAAACCCTCTCCATAGGAGAGAAGCCCTACTGGTACCAAGACATACTCCAAAGACCTGATCTTCCCGAGGTCACCAGTGATGTTCCTACAGACCTCCACCTCGGAGAGGACTTTGCGCTGTGTAGACACTAAACACCGTGCATTCCACGTGTAGTACCTAACCACTAAGCTGACTAAAAACAAAGTGCCCCGGTCTCGGCCACCCAGGTTCCTGAATGCCCCATAAGCCCACTCCGGACAGGTAAGGCCGGCAAGTTGACTCCAGCCGATGGAAGCGCCCACCCGGTTGTAGACCCCTATATTAAAGGGACAATGAAGCAGGAAGTGGTCCATGCTTTCCAGCGTGTCCACACACTCTTCTCGGGGACATCCCCGGTCATCAGATCTCCTACACTTCAAATTGTCCCTCACATATAGCTTCCCCTGAAAGCAGCGCCAGGCCAAGTCCCAAAACTTCTGGGGGATCCGTTTCATATTTAAAAGATACAACCCCACCCTCAGATCCCGACCTGGGCAGTCCCTGAGCGCCAGAGGCTTCTGGAAGTGGGTCAACAGAACCCGTTTGTCAAGGAACTGCCTTGACTGGGTCCTGATCTCCCACACTCCCAGACCCCACCGACGTATCGCCTTCAGAGTCGGGGTAGCGTAAGCCGGAAGATGCCCATGGGGCGTACGGAGGTCCTTCCCTTGCCCTCCTGTCTCCCATTCCTGGAAGAAAGGCCGAAACCATTCCCTGCAGGAGAGTACCCACGGAGGAGCCCTCTCTGACCAGTGGTTTGAGATGTTGGCTTTCAAGAAGGTGTTTGTTAAGAACACCACAGGGTTTACCATAGATAAACCCCCTAGTCTCCTCGTGCGGTACGTAACTTCCCTCTTGACTAGGTTCATCCTGTTCCCCCATAACAGTTGGAAAAACAGGCTGTAGATCCTAGTGTAGTAAGCCTCTGGCAAGATACATACGCTGCCCAGATAGATAAACAAGGGGAGCAGGTACGATTTGATCAGGTGCACCCTTTCCCTGAGGGTCATAGACCAACCCTTCCACTGGTCCACCTTATGAGTGGCACCCTGGAGCTTACCATCCCAGTTTTTGGTGGGATAATCATCCTGGCCGAATGTGATGCCCAGAATTTTTGCTGAGTCTTGGGGCCCTGGGAGGGTGTCCGGGAGATCAAATGTGGGATCTCCCCCTCCCAGCCAGAGACTTTCACACTTATCCCCGTTGATCTTAGACCCAGATGCCTCCGAGTAGCGTTCCACCTCCGACATCACCACATCGACCTCCTCTCTCGAGGACACGAAAATGGTGACATCATCAGCGTACGCCACCACTCTCTGGGCGACATCCAGCTCCGCCAGACTCATCCTGACTCCCGCCAACGGCCCACAATCTACCCTCCGGACGAAGGGATCAATTGCGAACACGTATAAAAGCGGGCTCAAAGGACAACCCTGACGGACTCCGTACCCCACCTCAAAAGAGCGGCCAGACCACCCGTTCACCAGCGGTAAACTCTCTGCCCCTGCATATAAGGTCTTAAGCCAATTAATAAAAGCACACGGTAAGCCATATCTCAGGAGGATGGACCAGAGGTACTCGTGGTTCACCCGATCAAATGCTTTGGCCTGATCCAGGGACAGCAAGTACCCCTTCCAGAGACCTGCACTACTCCACTCCACTGCCTCCTGGACACCGAGAACAGCACTTAAGGTGCTGCGGCCTGGAACAGAGCAGTGCTGAGCCCCCGAAAGGAGCCGGGGTGCAAACTTCACCAGCCGATTAAACAGTATCTTGGCGAGAAGCTTCCTGTCCGTATTGAGAAGAGCTATGGGCCTCCAATTCTCAATACGGCTAGGATCTTTACCCTTTGAGAGAAGAATCAGGGCTGACCTCCTCATTGACTTTGGTAGAGTGCCCGAGGAGAGACACTCATTGAATACCTCAGTCAAGAGGGGAGCTAAAGACTCCTTAAAGGTCCTGTACCACTCGGATTCGGATGTTAAGCCATCCGGACCTGGTGACTTCTTAGGGGCAAGCCCCTCGATCGCCAGTCTCACTTCCTCTTCCCTGATTTCTTCTGCCAAAACATCAAGAGGGGGGTCCACCCCTGGCTCAGGAATGGTTTCAGCCAGGAAAGCCGACATCCTGTCTCGATCTAGATCCTTCCTTCCCAAGAGGTGTGAGTAGAAGGATCTGACGACCTCCAAGATCCCTGATCTGGACCGATTCAGAGATCCCGTACTATCAATCAGTCCTGAAATGACTTTACTACTCACTGACATCTTACAGTTCCTGTAAGGGTCGGGCGAGCGGTACTTCCCGAAATCCCTCTCAAAAACCAAAGATGCGTGCCTATCGTACTGACACCTCATCAGCAAGGACTTCACTCTGGAGATATCCTCTCGGCTACCTCCAGTCGAGATGAGAAGCTCGAGTTTCCTCCTCAGACCCTGATACAAGCGGTACCTGTTCAGGGACCTGAGGCTCGAGAGCTGGCGGAAGAACCCCGCAACCCGCTTCTTGAACATCTCCCACCACTCTGACTTACTACTACATAGGCCCAGTAAAGGTACCTGGCTCTGAAGAAAATCCTCAAAGGACTGTCTTATCTCCGCTTCCTCCAGGAGGGACGAATTCAGCTTCCAATAACCTTTTCCTATCCGGGGGGTCTCTGAAACATTCAGGGAAAACAAAATCATACAGTGATCGGAGAACTCCACCTCAACCACGGACACTGCGGAAGAGACAGCTTCCTCCTTCAAATAAAACCTGTCTATTCTAGACCTGCAGCTACCTGAATGATAGGTGAAACCCGCGTGGCCTGAGGAGCACCGCATGTGGGCATCCTCTAGGCGAGCTTCCCTAACTATACTATTGAGAGCTAAGCTATCATAAGCCAACCGATCATTGGAACCTCTCCTATCTTGGGATCTCGTGACATTATTGAAATCCCCTCCAAAGATCACCTGTCGGCTTGTAAAAAGAAAGGGCTTAATCCTCATAAAGAGATCTTTTCGTCCCCACTTGGTTTGTGGGGCGTAGATGTTAATGAGCCGGAGCTCTTGTCCCTTCATGAGGACATCTAAGATCAGGCACCTCCCCATTTCTAACTCAATAACCCGTCGGCATTCAACAGGAGCGGTAAAAAGGACCGCCACCCCACTATACGGCTCAGCCGCAAGAGACCAGTGGGAGGGGCCACGCCTCCACTCTCTCCTGGCTTTTACCAGGGAGGCTAGATCTGACAATCTGGTCTCCTGTAAAAAGAAAATGTCGGCTTCAACACGGCTGAGAAAATCAAAGGCTGCTAATCTAGCCGTATCAGACTTTATGCTGGCGCAGTTAATAGATGCCAGCGTCAATGGGGTGAGTGCCGCCATCATGGGTGATTGAGTTAGACGACCCTAACACCCTCATTTCTGCTTTTTCTTCACCCCTTCATCCCCAGACGAGGAGGCTTCCTTCTCATTGGACCGTTTTTTTTTATTCTGACAGGTCCATTTTTGAATCCTCATCTCCACCTGGCTCCGGTTTGGCCCCATCCCCTGAGGAAATTGCCCCATCAGGACAGGGCCCAGTTCCCCCTGGAGGCTTCCCCACTTCAGGCACCCCATCTTCGACCCCCTCCTCCAAGGAAGGGGAGGAGATGTCTTCAAGGACAGAGTACCGGTTAGACAGATCAATCAGAGGGGGGGCAGGTAAGCTTCCGCTTGGGACCTGGTCCGTAGCACGGGGACTAGAGGGCTCTGACGTCTTCTTTCCCCTTTTATTGCCCTTCTTTTTTGGCCGCTATTCACCCTCCTCATCCACACTTTCATAGTGGGAGGAATCGGAAAGATTGGCCTTGCTGCCCTCTTCTCTACAGATTCTCCTCATTTCCTCATCCAGCACATTCTCCTCCAGGGCCTCAGCAGTTTCAGGACTAACCTCTGGAGCAGGGTCAGAAGCTACCCCTGCCACATGGGAACTCTCCAGTTCCCTGCTCCTTCTCCGATTAGCCTCCCGCCTCAGCTTGGCGGGACTTTTCCTCTTCACTGACCCTGTTGCACCTTCACCCGCACTCGTGCCCTCCCCAGCTGAAGCAACATTACTGCTGTCTCCAGCTAAGGTGACCGTCGCACGGGCAAAGGCACTAGGACAACGGCTGAAAGGGTGTCCTAAGACACCACACAGATGACACCGGATCTGCCTACAGGATGCGGCAAGATGACCTACCCCACCGCACAGTGCACAGACCTGCACGGTACAGGCTGCGCTAAAGTGAGTGGGGCTGCCACACCTGTGACAGACCTTGGGCTGCCCCTGGTAGAAAACTTGGATTCTGTCTCTCCCAAGAAAAGCAGCTGATGGGATGTGGGCAACAGTGCTCCCCGAACGCTTCAGTTTGACGGAAAATGTCCAGGCCCCAGACCAGATCCCATGTTCATCATAGTTCTTTTTTGGCATGTCCGTCACATCCCCATATCGGCTGAGCCAGGTCATGATGTCATAGCAAGATAGTGACTCGTTACGTGTCAAAACGGTCACTTTCTTAACCAAATTCTGACGGGATATCGTCTTTACGGCGAAATTCCGCCAGCCGGGCTCGCTTTTCACCACCTCATAGTTCGACCAGAAAAGTTCCATACCCTCTGGCCGAGCGAAGCTGATGTCAAACTCGGAAGTACCGTAGGGGTGGATCAGGGCAAAGATGTCACTTGCCCTGAATTCCATCCGGAGGAGGAGCTCAACCACCTTACCCCGAGGCGGACACACATCTTCGCCCCTCCACACTAAACGGACCACATTCCTACGGCCACTTTCCTGCCCGGATGTCGGGAGGGACCAGATCACCTCCCCATTTTGTTCTCGGAAGGCGCCTAAGCCGTGTCTTTCTATCCAAAAAGACAGGTCAACCTCACCCCTCCCCTCTACCTGGATCGACCTGTCTCCCCTACGTAGAGCCTCCAGGAGGCGCTGTTGCAAGTGACCCCCAGAGCCAGATGGAGATGGGGATCCCCCGGCAGTGACGCTGGCATAGCTTCTGGGAGAAGCAGCCACTACCGGGGGGGCAGTCGAAGCAGAAACCAAACCAGGACCATTATTCTTGACAGAAACATCAGCCCTAACACCTCTCTCTCCCATTCCACTACCGCTCCTCACCTGCATTTCACTAGCACCCCTCTCTTGCACCCCACTTGCACCCCTCTCCTGCACTCCACTTGCACTCCTCTCTTGCACCACTCTTGCACCCCTCTCTTGTACCCCACTTGCACCCCTCTCTTTCACTCCACTTGCACCCCTCTCTTGCACCCCACTTGCACCCCTCTCTTGCACCCCACTTGCACCCCTCTCTTGCACTCCACTTGCACCCCTCTCTTGCACCCCACTTGCACCCCTCTCTTGCACCCCACTTGCACCCCTCACTAGTACTCCACTTGCACCCCTCTCTTGCACGCCACAAGTTCCCCCCTCATCCACACTGCTACCATAACTCCTCCCATGCACACCACCATAATTCACATTCTGCACATTACCATTTTTACTCTCACTTTCACTCTTGCCTACACTCTCCCTTGGTGTGTTACAGACTGGGCTGGCAGGGTCTTTTGCATGTTTAATGGCTGCCGGTTTCAGAATTGGCGTTGCATAGTTCTTTCTTCCCGTCTCTTGGGGTGCAGACACACGCTCCACTTCTGACATAGGTGGCCGCACCCCCTCGCAAACTGACTGTCCCTCCGGACTCACTCCCGCTACACCTGTTACAGCCGACGCACAGGGAACCTCCCCCTTTACAGCGGAGTGCCCCCTGGTGCCAGAACCGGTACCAACCGCGTCACCTAGGGGACCGACCCCTGAACCAACAAGGTCCAGTGCCCGGACACTCCCCCCCCCCCCCTCACAGGAGAGTGCCCTGCAGCGCCAGGACCTGTACCGCCCACTTCAACTGAACGGGTGAATCTGCCGCCATTTTCTGGTGACTGGACACCCTCCCCCCTCACAGGAGGGTGCCCTTTTTTTTCTATAGCACCCACGGCCATTTTGGGTGCACTACTGTATCCCCCATGCTGGCCCCGCTCCACTACAGAAACGGGGTCTGGCAGGTTGGGGGACCCAGCACCCTGAACCGACTTTTCAGCCGACTCAGACTGCTGGTAGGGAGAGAAGACAAACTTCACTTGTCCCTCAGTTTTCTTTCTTTTCTTGCCCTTTTTTTTATTCTTCCTCTTCTCTTCTGGGCCCAAATCGTCTCCAAAAGAAAAATTTTCTAGACGAGTGGGGGACTCCTGCATTACAATCGACCGCAGGAGACCCCCGTCTGCCAAGCCGCTGCCTTCACTGCAGTCACTGCCATCATCATCCTCACTGTAGAGCGGTAAGGCCACCTGAGCCAGGTTTATATAGTCTGCACTCAGGGTAAGTGAGGGGTCAGGGGTAGCAATGGTGGCACATACCGATACAGTGTCCATATCCCCCTCACTCACATTGCCCTCCTCACCTCCTTCACCTTCCTCCATCTCCTCCTCCTCACTGCGGTAATCCTCATCTTGCTGACTTTCACCACCTCTGGAGGCCCTCATGCTGGAGAACCTCTCATCATGAATTAGCTTCTCACCAAGAAACCCAGCACCCTCCACAATGTCCGATCTCCTCCTCACAAGCTCCTCCACCTCTTTCCTCAGAGACCTCACCTTGGTGTTGAATGCTGATCTCTTTGCCTTAGGTGCCTGATCCGCTTGATAGATGGCAAACTTTAGATCTTCTCTAAGGCCACGAAGCTGCTTTCCAAGCTGTTCATATTCAGCCATTTTCGCATGGATTCTTGATCCAAAGGTCGCCAGGGATTCTCTGTTCCCCTTTACCCCCCATTGCTGGGGTTGTGAGGGTCCAGAGACAGCTGCCTTCACTGCACTCCTCTGCCTGGAAGAGCTTCTTTTCCTTGCAGGGCTTTTGCTGGAAGCTTTGCAGCTCACAGCTGAGGACGGGGGAGGGGGCACCACATTACTGTGAGCCATGGTTGTTCTCCTAATTCCGTCCTGATTATTGACCGTGGCATTTTCCTTGGCACCCCCCGCCGGCCGGGTACGGGGAGTGCAAGATGAAGCTCCATATCCCCTGGGCTCCATAGCAGGAGAACCTACCCAGGTGTATGCCACACACCTGGGGAGGGGCGGAAGGAAATCACTGCTTCTGTGGAAGTCTCAGGAGCTCAGCAGAACACAACCTCTCTCCAGAGCTGTACTCACTATTCTGCTGGTGAGGTCACTGTGTATATACATTACATTACTTATCCTGCACTGATCCTGAGTTATATCCTGTAAATCTTTTATTAGAAAAATATAAATCATAACAAACACAGAACCAGCACAACTTTGCCATAATGGAAAACAACAAAATGAAATAACATAAACCCATACTTCTCAAGAACAAAAATCCTGCCTAAACAGCCAGCCCAGCTTTTCCTAAAAATACTAATACTTCACCAAACATAACCAAACACACTCACATGCATGCATACCTAATGTGCAAAAACCAAAAATAAAATAGCATATTTAGCTTTAACTAAAAAAGACAACCAAACTAGGGAGAATCACACATTACAAAAACACAACAAACTCTTCCATTACACACAACTTTTCCTTTTTTTTTTAATCCACACAGTACAAACATGCATACACATAACCATTCCTTTACAACATAAAAAAAAAATATATATATATATATATATATATATATATATTGCAAACAGAAAACAACCCAAAAAAGTCCACAACAGATACAAAAATAAAAATAAAAAATAAAAAATGGTTCGACTGCCATCTATCACTACTATAAACACTATATAATACACAAACCAAGATATAAAACAAACAAAATTATAATATTTACTATATATACTATATACATACTATATATATATATATATATATAACCTATATACACCTATAAATATACAGAAAACACACCTACAAATATAATAAAACAACCTACTCTAAACTGTCCCTTCACCCACACCACCCGCCCTCCTGTATATGGGTCAGAGTCCATAGAGTTCATAGTCCTCAATGTTCAGTCCATAACTGACCCATGCCAGGTCCACCAAAACAAACAACCACCACCACCCACAAAAACACCCTCCCAACCTAGAACTCCTCCCAACCAACTTTACCATAACCAGCTTTATAATATACAAAAACAAACATTACAAACCACCTTAGGCCCAAGTTCGGTGCCTGTAAGCCCTTCATAACCTTAGCGTCTGAAAACAAAACAAAAAGCTATGATGCACATGCATTAGCCCACCACCAGGAAGAAGGATGGCAATCCTGATACATACAAAAATTTACATTCTTTCCCCAACTCCCCCCTGCCTCTCTCCCTACCATTATCCCTAAAAATAAACTGACCCTACCATCACCCTAACCCTGTCCCTACATCACTGTCCCTAACCAAAACCAGGGTACTCTACCCAAAAGGTCTAGTACCTAGGGCACATCAAAACAAAACCCTCTCCATAGGAGAGAAGCCCTACTGGTACCAAGACTGCCATACTCCAAAGACCTGATCTTCCCAAGGTCACCGGTGATGTTCCTACAGACCTCCAACTCGGAGAGGACTTTCCGCTGTGTAGACACTAAACACCGTGCATTCCACGTGTAGTATCTAACCACTAAACTGACTAAGAATAAAGTGCCCCGATCACGGCCACCCAGGGTCCTGAATGCCCCATAAGCCCATTCCGGATAGGTAAGGCCGGCAAGTTGACTCCAAATGATGGAAGCGCCCACCCGGTTGTAGACCCCTATATTAAAGGGGACAATGAAGCAGGAAATGGTCCATGCTTTCCAGCATGTCCCCGCACTCTTCTCGGGGACACCCCCGGTCATCAGATCTCCTACACTTCAAATTGTCCCTCACATATAGCTTCCCCTGAAAGCAGCGCCAGGCCAAGTCCCAAAACTTCTGGGGGATCCTTTTCATGTTTAAAAGGTACAACCCCACCCTCAGATCCTGACCTGGGCAGTCCCTGAGCGCCAGAGGCTTCTGGAAGTGGGTCAACAAAACCCGTTTGTCAAGGAACTGTCTTGACTGGGTCCTGATCTCCCACACTCCCAGACCCCACTGACGTATCGCCTTCAGAGTCGGGGTAGCGTAAGCCGGAAGATATCCATGGGGCGTACGGAGGTCCTTCACTTGCCCTCCTGTCTCCCATTCCTGGAAGAAAGGCCGAAACCACTCCCTGCAGGAGAGTACCCACGGAGGAGCCCTCTCTGACCAGAGGTTTGAGATGTTGGCTTTCAAGAAGGTGTTCGTTAAGAACACCACTGGGTTTACCATAGATTAACCCCCTAGTCTCCTCGTGCGGTACGTAACCTCCCTCTTGACTAGGTTCATCCTGTTCCCCCATAACAGTTGGAAAAACAGGCTGTAGATCCTAGTATAGTAAGCCTCTGGCAAGATACATACACTGCCCAGATAGATAAACAAGGGGAGCAGGTACGATTTGATCAGGTGTACCCTTTCCCTGAGGGTCATAGACCAACCCTTCAACTGGTCCACCTTCTGAGTGGCACCCTGAAGCTTACCATCCCAGTTTTTGGTGGGATAATCATCCTGGCCGAATGTGATGCCCAGAAGTTTTGCTGACTCTTGGGGCCCTGGAAGGGTGTCCGGGAGATCAAACGTGGGATCTCCCCCTCCCAGCCAGAGACTTTCACACTTATCCTGGTTGATCTTAGACCCGGATGCCTCCGAGTAGCGGTCCACCTCCAACATCACCACATCGACCTCCTCTCTCGAGGACACGAAAATAGTGACATCATCAGCGTACGCCACCACTCTCTGGGCGACATCCAGCTCTGCCAGACTCATCCCGACTCCCGCCAACGGCCCACAATCTACACTCCGGACGAAGGGATCGATTGCGAACACGTATAAAAGCGGGCTCAAGGGACAACCCTGATGGACTCCGGACCCCACCACAAAAGAGCGGCCAGACTAACCGTTCACCAGTGGGAAACTCTCTGCCCCTGCATACAAGATCTTAAGCCAATTCACAAAAGTACTCGGTAAGCCATATCTCAGGAGGACGGACCAGAGGTACTCGTGGTTCACCCGATGAAATGCTTTGGCCTGATCCAAGGACAGCATGTACCCCTTCCAGAGATCCGCACTACTCCGCTCCACTGCCTCCCTGACACTGAGGACAGCACTTAAGGTGCTTCGGCCTGGAACAGAGCAGTGATGGGCCCCCGAAAGGAGCCGGGGTGCAAACTTCACCAACCGATTAAACAGTATCTTAGCCAGAAGCTTCCTGTCCGTATTGAGAAGAGCTATGGGCCTCCAATTCTCAATCCGGCTAGGATCTTTACCCTTTGACAGAAGAATCAGGGCTGACCTCCTCATTGACTTTGGTAGAGTGCCCGAGGAGAGACACTCATTGAATACCTCAGTCAAGAGGGGAGCTAAAGACTCCTTAAAGGTCCTGTACCATTCGGATATTAAGCCATCCGGACCTGGCGACTTCTTGGGGGCGAGCCCCTGGATCGCCAGTCTCACTTCCTCTTCCCTGATTTCTTCTGCCAAAACATCAAGAGAGGGGTCTACCCCTTGCTCAGGAATAGTTTCAGCCAGGAAAGCCGAAATCCCGTCTCGATCTAGATCCTTCCTTCCCAAGAGGTGCGAGAAGGATCTGACGACCTCCAGGATCCCTGATCTGGACCGATTCAGAGATCCCGTACTGTCAATCAGTCCTGAGACCACTTTACTACTCACTGACATCTTACAGTTCCTGTAAGGGTCGGGCGAGCGGTACCTCCCGTAATCCCTCTCAAAAACCAAAGATGCGTGCCTATCGTACTGACACCTCATCAGCAAGGACTTCACTCTGGAAATATCCTCCCGGCTACCTCCAGTCGAGACAAGGAGCTCGAGTTTCCTCCTCAGACCCTGATACAGACCTATTCAAGGACCTGAGGCTCGAGAGCTGGCGGAAGAACCCCGCAACCCGCTTCTTGAATATCTCCCACCACTCTGACTTACTACTACAAAGGCCCAGTAAAGGTACCTGACTCTGAAGAAAATTCTCAAAGGACTGTCTTATCTCCGCTTCCTCCAGGAGGGACGAATTCAGCTTCCAATAACCTTTACCCATCCGGGGGGTCTCTGAAACATTCAAGGAAAACAAAATCATACAGTGATCGGAGAATTCCACCTCAACCACGGACACTGCGGAAGAGACGGCTTCCTCCTTTAAATAAAACCTGTCTATCCTAGACCTGCAGCTACCTCGATGATAGGTGAAACCCACGTGGCCTGAGGGGCTCCGGATGTGGGCGTCCTCTAGGCGAGCTTCCCTAACTATATTATTGAGGGCCACGCTATTGTAAGCCAGCGGACCATTGGAACCTCTCCTATCTTGGGACCTCGTGACATTATTGAAGTCCCCTCCAAAAATCACTTGCCGGCTAGTAAAAAGGAAGGGCTTAATCCTCATAAAGATATCTTTGTGGCCCCACTTGGTTTGTGGGGCGTAGATGTTAATGAGCCGGAGCTCTTGCCCCTTCATGAGGACATCCAAGATCAGGCACCTCCCCATTTCTAACTCAATAACCCGTCGGCATTCAACCGGAGCAGTAAAAAGGACCGCCACCTCACTATACGGCTCAGCCGCAAGAGACCAGTGGGAGGGCCCGCGCCTCCACTCTCTTCTGGCTTTAACCAGAGAGGCTAGATCTGACAACCTGGTCTCCTGTAAAAGGAAAATGTCGGCTTCAACACGGCCGAGAAAATCAAAGGCTGCGAATCTAGCCGTATCCGACTTTATACTGGCACAGTTAATGGATGCCAGCGTCAATGGGGTGAGTGCCGCCATCATGGGTGATTGAGTTAGACGGCCTCACCTTTATTTTTTCTTCCCCTTCTTCTTCGCCCCCTCATCCCCAGAAGAAATGGCAAGACCGCTTTTACCTCTTTTTTTTGACTCACTCTGGTCCATATGGTCCCCGTCTCCGTCCGACCCTGGTCTAGCCCTGCCCTCCGAGGAAGGTGCCTCAACAGGACAGGGCCCAGTTCCCCCCAGAGGCTCTTTCTCCCTGGGCACCTCGCCCTCACCTTCCCCCTCCAAGGAGGAGGAGGAGATGTTATCAAGGACGAGGTACCGGTTTGACAGGTCAACCAGAGGGGGGGCAGTCAGGCTTCCGTTTTGGACCCGGCCCGCAGTACGAGGGAGAGAGGGCTTTGACCTCTTCTTTCTCCCTTTCCTTTTGCCCTTGTCTTTCTTTTTGGCCTTCTCTACACTCTCCTCATCCACACTTTCATAGTGGGAGGAATCGGAAGGGTCGGCCATATTGCCTTCCTCTTCGCCCAGTCTCCTGATCTCCTCATCCAGCACGTCCTCCTCCAGGACTTCAGTAATTTCAGGGCCAGCTTCAGGAGCAGGGGCCGGAGCTACCCCCGTCACTTGGGCACTTTCCAGCTCCGTACTCCTCCTCCGATTTTCCTCCCGCCTTAGTTTGGCGGGGCCCTTCCTCCTCACTAGCCCTGGTGCTCCCCATCCCTGCTCGTACCCTCTCCAGCCGAGGCAACTTCACAGCTCTCCCCAGCCGGAGGGGCCGCCGCACGGGCGAAGGCGCTAGGACAACGGCTAAAAGGGTGCCCGAGGACACCACACAGATGGCAGCGGATCTGCCTACAGGATGCGGCCAGATGACCCACCCCACCACACAAAGCACAGACCTGTACAGTACAGGCTGCGCTAAAATGGGTGGGGCTACCGCACCTGTGACAGACCTTAGGCTGCCCCTGGTAGAAGACCTGGATCCTGTCACATCCAAGGAAGGCGGCTGACGGAATGTGGGCAACCGTACTCCCTAAATGCCTGAGTTTGACGGAAAACGTCCAGGCCCCGGACCAGATCCCGTGCTCATCAAAGTTTTTCTTGGGCATGTCCGTCACATCCCCATACCGACCGAGCCAGGTCATGATGTCGTAACAAGAAAGTGACTCGTTACGGGTCAAAACGGTCACCTTCTTGACTGAGTTCTGACGGGAAATTGCCTTTACGGCAAAATCCCGCCAGCCGGGCTCGTTCTTCGCCACCTCATAGTTTGACCAGAAGAATTCGAGACCCTCTTGCCGAACGAAACTGACGTCAAACTCGGACGTACCGTAGGGGTGGATCAGGGCAAAGATGTCACTCGCCCTGATTTCCATCTGGAGGAGGAGCTCAACCACTTTAGCGCGAGGTGGGCACGCATCCTCACCCCTCCAAATCAGACGGACCACATTCCTGCGGTTATTGTCCTGCCCGGTTGTCGGGAGGGACCAGACCACCTCCCCATTCTGCTCTCGGAAAGCCCCCAAACCGTGCCTCTCTATCCAGAAATACAGGTCAACCTCACCCCTTCCCTCTACCTGGATCGACCTGTCGCCCCTACGCAGAGCCTCCAGGAGGCGCTGTTGCAAGTAACCCCCGGGGACAGACGGAGACGGGGACCCCCCTGGACCCCCGGCAGTGACATTAGCATAGCTCCTAGGAGCAGTCACCGCCGGGGGGGCAGCCGGGCCAGACCCAGACCCAGACCCAGAACCACCATTCACACCACCACTCACATCACAACTCACATCATCCTTTTTTCCATCCATACCACTACTCCCACCAACATTCACTCCACTGACACTCCTCTCATCCACAACACTACTACACTCAGCATTCTCACTCATACCCTGCTTAACTGATTCTGGGCTGGCTGGGAATTTTAGTACTGCTGGCTTTACTAAGTTCTTTTTTTCCAGCTTGGCTGCTGCTGCTGCTGCTGACGATGGCTCCTCCTCCTGACTGGGCAATGACGCCACCCAAGTCTGGGGCTGCCCCCCCGAGCGCACCCCAGCTCCTCCCACGGCGCCATTGCCGGACACTGATCCCGGCACCGGGACACTCCCCCTCCTCACAGGGGAGTGCCCCGCAGTGCCCGCAGAACAAACCGTACTCGGGGGACCGCCCCCCGAGCACACGGACTCAACGCTTTCTGGCGCCCGGACACTCCCCCCCCCCTCACAGGGGCGTGCCCCGAGGAGCCAGTAGTGCCCACAGTACTCGGGGAACCGCCCCCCGAGCACACAGCAGAGTAACTTGCCTCTGGCACTTGGACACGCCCCCTGCCACCCTGGGGCGGTCCTGCAGTGCCAGAGCTGCCCGGTATGAGCCCATCCTGCCCTTCCCCACCGACAGGATGGGTGGGCTTCACAACTATTGCGCCCTTAGCCTTTCCTGACGCCATGCTGTACCCCCCATGCTGGCCCCGCTCCACCACAGGAACGGGGTCTGGCAGTTTGGGGGAGCCTGCAGCCTGAACCAGCTTTGCAGCTGGCCCAGACTGCTGGAAAGGGACAAATACATATTGCACCGTCTCCTTTGTCTTGCGCTTCTTGGCCTTCTGCTTTACCACCACATCCTCACACTCTTCATCGCCAAAGGTGAAATTCTGGAGGTGGGCTGGGGACTCTTGCATCATAATAGCTCTCAATAGACCCCCAGCCTCACCCTCCACGTCATCCTCCTCGCTCTCACTTGGTGGTAGTGCCACCTGTCCAGCCTCAATGTAGCTGTCCTGGGTCTGGGTGTCACATGGAGTAGCTACAACTTCCGCACATTGTGCACTTTCCTCCATCACATCTTCACCACCATCCTCACCATGTTCACTGCCACTACTTTCCCCATCATCCACCTCCACCTTACCTGGGGATTACATGGCGGCAAACCGATCGCTGTTGATCAGCTTCTCCTTGAAGAGACCGCTCCCCTCCAGTATCTCCGCTCTCTCCCCCTTGAGCTTCACAATCTCGCCCTTCAGCGATGTTATACTTCTCTTCAGTTCTGGCTTGCTCTTTCTGGATCCGGTGCTCATCAGACTCTGGGCCGCACGCAGATCCTCTCTGGCCATCCTCAGCTCCTTGCCGCACTGCTCATACTCCGCAAACCTTGCGGCCATGCGGGAGCAGTACGTGGAACTGGACTCTCCGGGCCCACTCTCCGACCACATCTCCACACTGCTTTTCCGTGCCCCTCTTCCACCTGTGGATCTCTGACTGGCACCCGTAGCCTGGGAAGCAGAGCCTGCATTTCTGCAGACTCTGCCAGATCTTCTCGCGACCGGAACAATGGCTGTTGAAGTTTTCACTCCACTCCCCGCCAGCCTAGAACGGGAAGTGGAGCCATGAGGCTCCATTGCAGGAGGCTCTCCCCCAGGAATCTGCTACCTTCCTGGGAAAGCAGGTGGAAAAAATCAGCCTCTCTCCACTGGAAGTCTGGAGTCTCAGGAGCTCAGCAACACACAGACACACCTAGTGACCACACCCTCTAGAGCTGTACTCACTATTCTGCTGGTGGAGTCACTGTGTACATATATTACATTACTTATCCTGTAAAAAAAAAAATATATATATATATATATATATATATATATGTGTGTGTGTGTGTGTGTATTGTATATATTAAACATATGTTGCAAATGCAAAAGTTCCCAGAATGCAAATCACTCGAGAAATCTGTGTGCAAACTCTGAAATATCAGCTCTAAAGCCAGCAGATGTTTGTGTGGATATATATAAATACATACACTGTATATTTTTGTAACATTTATAGAAACTGTAGCTTGTTTATTATAACACTGTAACCTTTTTTAACTGTTACAATCTTGTATCTATAGTGACAGCCCAGGGATACAGGCAGTGGAGAAATTGGCTTTCTTCACTTTTTTCTTCTAAGATAAGCGGCGCCTGTCACATCTGGAAGCTTCTTATCTCGCCTCTTCTATGGAAATACAGCAGGTATAATAGTGGGGGTTGGGGTTGATAGAATAATCCTTGTATTAATCTGTATGGAATACGTAAGGATGTAGCCATGTTTATAGCATCAACCCAGGGTTTCCCAATCAGGGTGCCTCCAACTGTTGCAAAACTACAGCACCCAGCATGCTGTCCGGGCATGCTGGGAATTGTAGTTTTGCAACAGCTGGAGGCACATTTGTTGGGAAACACTGTCCTGTGTGTGTAATGGCCTATTTACTCTTTGTTGACTGTGGATGTCAGAGGAGAGATCGGTTGGGCAAGTGTCCCCTGAGGAATACATATATTAGTATATGCTGTCCGTGCATGCTGTAAGTTGTAGTGTTGCACTGAAACACTGTTCTATGTGTATGATGGCCTATTTACTCCTAATTGACTCTGTATGTCAGATTAGAGAAGAGCTGGGCAAGTGTTCCCCTGCAGAATACATGTGAATAAAGATATACAGAAAAAATAATAATAATAAAAAAATATATATATTTTGAGATATATGAGGTCTGGAGACTTGCTAGGATCTGGAGACTTGCTAGGCCACACCAGGACCTTGAAATGCTTCTTATGAAGCCACTCCTTCGTTGTCCGGTCGATGTGTTTGGGATCATTGTCATGCTGAAAGACCCAGCCATGTGTCATCTTTAATGCCCTTGCTGGTGGAAGGAGGTTTTCACTCAAACCTCAGGATACATGGCCCCATCCATTCTTTCCTTTACATGGATCAGTCATCCTAGTCCCTTTGCTGAAGAACAGCCCCAAAGCATGATGTTTCCACCCCCATGCTTCACAGTAGGTTTGGTGTTCTTTGGATGCAACTCAGAATTCTTTCTCCTCCAAACATGACTAGTTAAGTTTTCACCAAAAAGTTCTACTTTAGTTTCATCTGATCATATGACATTCTCTATATTCTCTATATTCTCATATGATCTCTAGCAAACTTCAGAAGGGCCCGGACATGTACTGGCTTAAGCAGGGGGACACTTCTGGCACTGCATGATTTGAGTCCCTGGCGGTGTAGTGTGTTACTGATGGTAGCCTTTGTTATTTTGTTCCCAGCTCTCTGCAGGTCATTCACTAGGTCCCCCCGTGTGGTTCTGGGATTTTTGATCACCGTTCTTGTGATCATTTTGACACCACAGGGTGAGATCTTGTGTGGAGCCCCAGATGGTGGGAGATTATCAGTGGTCTTGTATGTCTTCCATTTTCTAATAATTGCTTCCACAGTTGATTTCTTCTCACCAAGCTGCTTGACTATTGCAGATTCAGTCTTCCCAGCCTGGTGCAGGTTTACAATTTTGTTTCTGGTGTCCTTCAACAGCTCTTTGTTCTTGGCCATAGTGGAGTCTGGAGTGTGACTGTTTGAGGTTGTGGACAGGTGTCTTTCATACTGATAATAAGTTCAAACAGGAGCCATTAATACAGGTAATGAGTGGAGGACAGAAGAGACTCTTATAGAAGAAGTTACAGGTCTGTAAGAGACAGAAATCTTGCTTGTTTGTAGGTGAACAAATACTTATTTTCCACCATAATTTGCAAATCATTTCTATAAAAATCAGACAATGGGATTTTATTGATTTATTTTCTCATTCTGTCTCTTATAGTTGAGGTTATTACCTATGATGATAATTACAGCCTCTCATCTTTTTAAGTGGGAGAACTTGCACAATTGGTGGCTGACTAAATACTTTTTGCCTTACTGTGGTATATGCTGTCCAGGCATGCTGGGAGTTGTAGTTTTGCAACAGCTGTAGGCACTCTGGTTGAGAAACTCTGCTTTAATGTACAGTAAAGACCTTCACTTGTCTTTGGTTCCTTTTCCCAGGCTCTGAATGCACCCAGCCCTCTTGCATCTGTCCTGTTCTGAAAGCTGTCAGGGCATGCTGGGAGTTGTAGTTTTGCAACATCTGGTCGGGAAACACTGTTCTATATGTATGATAGCCTCTTTACTCTTTGTTGACTCTGGATGTCAGAGGAGAGAAGAGTTGGGCAAGTGTCCCCCTGCAGAATACATGTATGAGTATATGCTGTCCAGGCATGCTGGGAGTTGTAAGTTTTTAACAGCTGGAGGCACTCTGGTTGAGAAACACTGCTTTAATGTATTGTAAGGACCTTCACTTGTCTTTGTTTTCTTTTACCAGGCTCTAAATGCTCCCAGCCCCCTTGCATCTGCCCTTTTCTGAAGGCAGTCCGGGCATGCTGGGAGTTGTAATTTGGCAATATCTGGATGCATGCTGGTTGGGGGAAACACTGAATTAAACCAAGGCAGCAATGTGTTTTATTGAGGCTTGCTACATCTATACGGGCAGTTATTAGAATTGCTCTAGTGATCTTGCACATCCTCAGCTCTGCTGCATCTCCTCCTCTGTGGTAGCCGTGAAGCAGAGCCGGCCCCGCGTGTAATGAGGAATAATGAGGGCTGGAAGCTGCAGTAAAGTAGCACCGAGAGGAAAGCGAAATTTCCATTGAACAATATTCACCCAGTGCAGGGGGCCCCCTGAGCGCTGCCCCCTTGTGCCTCAGCCAAGTCTCCACAAAGCAAATGGGATTTCAGGGTCATAGAGAAGCGTGTCACTTCTTCATACCTGTATGCTTGAAGTCAATAAAAACAGATGAGCGCTGCCTCCAGATATCTGGACCATTCGCAGGCGCACGCCATCTCTCCGGCTCCCACTGGGAACCTACTGCAGTAAAGCCTGGTACGGGCAGCCGCGCCGATCACAGTGCGGGGAAGGACACCGGCTCCGGCGGGGGAAACCTGCAACGTTCAGACGGTGCAGTGCAGCTCCTCCGCCTGCTGTCTGCTGAAGAAGGGAGAGACAGCTCGCGACACCCCTCTATGTAGACAAGAGGGCAGTCACTGCAGCAGCATGGGTTACGCAACATGTACCATTGTGACAGACCATGCAGCTGCTGTGGGGCCCTTGGAGATAGGGGGCCATGTCCTCATTGGTCCCATTTCTTTTTCTGCTGTGCAGAACTCCGCTCTCCAGGGAACTGCATTGTCATCAAATTAACGGAGGGGGTATAGACTAATGGGTCATGGAAAGCAAAGGGTAAATAGACCCCAGACCTTTATATCTTGGTAGTCAAAATTTGCTACCATAATAAGAAGCCCCCTTTCTTCTATGTACCCAGTGAACATGTACATACAGATGGGGCAGGATTTGTCTACAGTAGTGGTTCCCAACCGGGGTGCCTCCAGCTGTTGCAAAACTACAACTCCCATCATGCCCGGAGAGCCAGCGGCCATGCAGGAGTTTGGAAAAGCTAGGTGACAGTCTAAGTGACCATCAATATTAATTGTGGGCTGAAAGAAGAGTGAGGGGGGACAGATGACATGAGTGTGGGGGCAGGGAGAGGACATGGCAGTGCAGCTGCAGTTAGTAGTGCATGGAAGAAAAGTTGCTGATCACTACTGGGGCTTCAGGAGACTGTGAAAGCTGTGTGAGACGCATACTGCATGCAACACAGCTTTCCCAAAGAGCTCCAATCTGGCTGTTTTATCACACAGATATTCTCTTTAAGAGACTGGGAAAGCTAGGTGGCAGGTAGTACACAGTGCTGCGCTCACTGCACTTGCCCAATATTGGGTTAGTTGGATATCATTGTTTCTTTTATTCTCCCCCAAGGTTTAGGTAGGAAGACCGGGAAACTCCGGGTATTCGGTTACTTACAAAAATAACACAAGAGGACATTAGATGGACCATGTGATCTTCTCTGCCAACAATCTTCTATGTGGAAAGCACAGTACCGCTTTGCTTTAAAATCCTGCATTGAATATTTTATTATTCGTGGGGGCGGGGTATCAATGTAGGTTGGGGCAATAGGTGGAATTATTTCAGGGCCGCCGACTGGAGGCGGTACGGTAATTCTAGGGCTATGCCCAGACTTTGTTTTTGGACTTTTTTTTTTGTTACTATACTTAAGGAGAGATTTCCAAGAGATTTTCATTAGACTTTATGGAGAAAAAAAGTATCTGCCACTTTTGAATCCCAGCATGGAACGAATATAAAAAGAAATCGCTGGCTGCTGGGATTCTGAAGAAATCTTCAAGATACTCAGTGCATTTCTATAGACGGCAATAGCAGAGTGAACTCTTTATAGTTACAGTAGAGATAAAAAGTCTGGGTGAAGCCCTTGCCAAAGGCATAGGCAGTAAAATGGTTAAGAGGAGGTAATGTGGAGGTCACATAGTGAAGAAGATATACAGAACACCTACTGTATATAGAGAGAAGTGAGGATGGGTGGGGGAGAGGTGAAGACATAAGGGGATAGAGGTGAGGACATAAGGGGAGAGGTGATGACATAGGGGGTAGAGGTGAAGATATAAGGGGGAGAGGTGAAGACATAAGGAGGAGATGGTGAGGACATAAGGGTGAGGACATAGGGGGGAGAAGTGAGGATATGGGGGGAGAGGTGAAGACATAAGGGGAGAGGTTAGGACATAGGGGGAAAGGTGAGGACATAGGGGGGGGAGAGATGAGGACATAAGGGGAGAGGTGAGGACATAGGGGGAGAGGTGAGGACATAGGGGGAGAGATGAGGACATAATGGGAGAGGTGAGGACATAAGGGGAGAGGTGAGGACATAGGAGGGAGAGGTGAGGACATAGGGGGAGAGATGAGGACATAATGGGAGAGGTGAGGACATAATGGGAGAGGTGAGGACATAATGGGAGAGGTGAGGACATAATGGGAGAGGTGAGGACATAGGTTTAGAGGTGAGGAAATAAGGGGAGAGGTGAGGACATAGGGGGAGAGATGAGGACATAATGGGAGAGGTGAGGACATAAGGGGAGAGGTGAGGACATAGGAGGGAGAGGTGAGGACATAGGGGGAGAGATGAGGACATAATGGGAGAGGTGAGGACATAATGGGAGAGGTGAGGACATAATGGGAGAGGTGAGGACATAGGTGGAGAGGTGAGGAAATAAGGGGAGAGGTGAGGACATAGGGGGAGAGATGAGGACATAGGAGGGAGAGGTGAGGACATAGGGGGAGAGATGAGGACATAATGGGAGAGGTGAGGACATAATGGGAGAGGTGAGGACATAATGGGAGAGGTGAGGACATAATGGGAGAGGTGAGGACATAGGTTTAGAGGTGAGGAAATAAGGGGAGAGGTGAGGACATAGGGGGAGAGATGAGGACATAATGGGAGAGGTGAGGACATAAGGGGAGAGGTGAGGACATAGGAGGGAGAGGTGAGGACATAGGGGGAGAGATGAGGACATAATGGGAGAGGTGAGGACATAATGGGAGAGGTGAGGACATAATGGGAGAGGTGAGGACATAGGTGGAGAGGTGAGGAAATAAGGGGAGAGGTGAGGACATAGGGGGAGAGATGAGGACATAATGGGAGAGGTGAGGACATAAGGGGAGAGGTGAGGACATAGGGGAAGAGATGAGGACATAAGGGGAGAGGTGAGGACATAGGGGGGAGAGGTGAGGATATAAGGGGAGAGGTGAGGACATAGAGGGGAGAGGTGAGGACATAAGGGGAGAGATGAGGACATAATGGGAGAGGTGAGGACATAGGGGGAGAGGTGAGGACATAGGGGGAGAGATGAGGACATAAGGGGAGAGGTGAAGACATAGGGGGAGAGATGAGGACATAGGGGGGAGAGGTGATGATATAAGGGGAGAGGTGAGGACATAGGGGGAGAGGTGAGGACATAGGGGGAGAGGTGAGGACATAGGGGGAGAGGTGAGGGCATAGGGGGAGAGGTGAGGACATAAGGGGAGAGGTGAGGACATAGAGGGGAGAGGTGAGGACAGGGGGTAGGGGAGAGGTGAGGAAAGGGGGGAGAGGCGAAGATAAAGAGGGACAAGTAATATTTAACGGCAGAAGAGGAAGGGAATTGCAACAAGAAATGGGGTGAAGACACAGACTTAAAGGTAAATTAAAAGCATCACAGATGGGGTAACACATAGAGCACGGAACAGGTGAGATGGTGTATACACAGCAGGAGAGGTGAGGTAGTATATACACAATGCAGGACGGGTGAGGTGGTGTATATATACAGGTGAGGTGGTGTATATACTGCAAAACAGGTAAGTTGGTATATACACAGCAGGGGGGCAGATGAGGTGGCGTATACACAGCATGACTGGTGAGGTAGTATATACACAATGCAGGACAGGTGAGGTGGTGTATATATACAGGTGAGGTGGTGTATACACTGCAAAACAGGTAAGTTGGTATATACACAGCAGGACAGATGAGGTGGCGTATACACAGCATGACAGGTGAGATGGTGTATACACAGCAGGAAAGGTGCGGTGGAGTATATACAGGGGAGGTGATGTATACACAGCAGGACAGATGAGGTGGTGTATATACAGGAGGTCGCATATGCACAGCAGGACAGGTGAGATGGTATATACACAGCAGGACAGGTGCGGTGGAGTAAACACAGGCAAGGTGGTGTATATTAAGCAGGACAGGTGTAGTGGAGTATATACAGGTGAGGTGGTGTATACACAGCAGGACAGGTGAGGTGGTATATAAACAATGCAGGACAGGTGAGGTGGTATATACACAATGCAGGACAGGTGAGGTGGTATATATACAGCAGGACAGTTGAGATGATGTGTACAAAATACAAAACAGGTGAGGTGGTGTATACACAATGCAGGACAGGTGAGGTACTGTATACACAGGTGAGATGGTGTATACACAGCAGGACAGATGAGGTGGTATATACACAGCAGGACAGGTGAGGTGGTGTATACACAATGCAGGACAGGTGAGATTGTATATACACAGCAGAACAGATGAGGTGGTGTATATACAGGTGAGGTGGCGTATAAACTGCAGGACAGGTAAGATGGTGTATACACAATGCAGGACAGGTGAGGTGGAGTATATACAAGTGAGGTGGTGTATACACAGCAAGACAGGTGAGGCAGTATATACACAATGCAGGACAGGTGAGGTGGTATATAAACAATGCAGGACAGGTGAGGTGGTATATATACAGCAGGGCAGTTGAGATGGTGTGTACACAATACAAGACAGGTGAGGTGGTGTATACACAATGCAGGACAGGTGAGGTGGTGTATACACAGGTGAGATGGTGTATACAAAGCAGGACAGGTGAGGTGGTATATACACAGCAGGACAGGTGAGGTGGTATATACACAGCAGAACAGATGAGGTGGTGTATATACAGGTGAGGTGGCGTATAAACTGCAGGACAGGTAAGATGGTGTATACACAATGCAGGACAGGTGAGGTGGAGTATATACAAGTGAGGTGGTGTATACACAGCAAGACAGGTGAGGCAGTATATACAAAATGCAGGACAGGTGAGGTGGAGTATATATACAGGTGAGGTGGCGTATACACAGCATGACAGGTGAGATGGTGTATACACAGCAGGACAAGTGCGGTGGAGTATATACAGGTGAGGTGGTGTATACACAGCAGGACAGGTAAGGTGGTATATACAGCAGGAGAGGTGAGATGGTGTATATACAGGTGAGGTGGTGTATACACAGCAATGCATGACAGCAGAACAGGGGAAGAAGAAATGTAGAGACTGCAGAGCAAGAAAGAAGGTTTACAGACAGCAGCACAGGAGATCAAATGTATAGACAGCAGCACAGGAGATCACATGTATAGACAGCAGCAGAGGAGATCACACGAATAGACAACAGCACAAGAGATCACATGTATAGACAGCAGCACATGAGATCACATGTATAGACAGCGGCACAGGAGATCACATGTATAGACAACAGCACAAGAGATCACATGTATAGACAGCAGCACAGGTGAGATAAATTAGACAGGCACAGATGAGGCAACAGAGACAGGAAAGCCCTAGAGACACCAGAGAAGGAAAGCAGAAGGGATAACATAACATAGAGGCATTTAAGGTAAAATGTGTAAACATCAGGATAGATGAGCTAACACTACAGCACCGTGCGGTGAACACAAACAGGAAAACAGGTTAACTAGCACAGACACAGCAGCTGAGATACACTGCAGGCCGCAGAACAGGTCACAGGATAGATGGGTAAGAACTGAAGAGACTAGATATTATACAGGAATCAGAACAGATGAAGTGACACAGAAGAACAGGTGAGATGACCGAAGAACAGGTGAGGTGACACAGGAGAACAGGTGAGGTGACAGAGAAGAACAGGTGAGGTGACAGAGAAGACCAGGTGAGGTGACACAGAAGAACAAGTGAGGTGACACAGAAAAACAGGTGAGGTGACACAGGAGAACAGGTGAGGTGACACAGAAGAACAGGAGAGATGACACAGGAGAACAGGTGAGATGACCAAAGAACAGGTGAGGTGACACAGGAGAACAGGTGAGGTGACACAGAAAAACAGGTGACGTGATACAGGAGAACAGGTGAGGTGGCAGAGAAGAAAAGGTGAGGTGACAGAAGAACAGGTGAGGTGACACAGAATAACAGGTGAGGTGGCACAGAAGAACAGGTAAGGTGACAGAAGAACAGGTGAGATGACACAGGAGAACAGGCGTGATGAAACAGAAAAACAGGTGGGGTGACACAGAAGAACAGATGAGGTGACACAGAAGAACAGGTGAGGTGACAGATAAGAACAGGTGAGGTGACACAGGAGAACAGGTGAGGTGACAGAGAAGAACAGGTGAGGTGACAGAGAAGAACAGGTGAGGTGACACAGAAGAACAGGGGAGGTGACATAGGAGAACAGGTGAGGTGACTGAGAAGAACAGGTGAGGTGACACAGAAGAACAGGTGAGGTGGCACAGAAGAACAGGTGAGGTGACACATGAGAACAGGTGAGGTGACACAGAAGAACAGGTGAGATGACCAAAGAAGAGGTGAGGTGACACAGAAGAACAGGTGAGGTGACACAGAAGAAGAGGTGAAATGAGTGAAGAACAGGTGAGGTGACACAGAAGAACAGGTGAGATGACTGAAGAACAGTTGAGGTGACAGAGAAGAACAGGTGAGGTGACAGAGAAGAAAAGGTGAGGTGGCACAAAATAACAGGTGACAGAGAGGAACAGGTGCGATGACAGAGAAGAACTGTTGAGGTGTCACAGAAGAACAGGTGAGGTGGCACAGAAGAACAGCTGAGGTGACACAGAAGAACAGGTGAGGTGATACAGGAGAACAGGTGAGGTGATACTGAAGAACAGGTGTGGTGACACAGGAGAACAGGTGAGGTGACATAGAAGAACAGGTGAGGTGGCACAGAAGAAGAGGTAAGGTGGCACAGAACAGGTGACAGAGAGGAACAGGTGAGGTGACAGAAAAGAACAGATGAGGTGACACAGATGAACAGGTGAGGAGGCACAGAAGAACAGGTGAGGTGACACAGAAGAACAGGTGAGGTGACAGAAGAACAGGTGAGATGAGACAGAAAAACAGGTGAGGTGACAAAGAATAACAAGTGAGCTGACACAGAATAACAAGTGAGCTGACACAGAAGAACAGGTGAGGTGACACAGAAGAAAAGGTGAGGTGGCAGAGAAGAACAGGTAAGGTGGCACAGAAGAACAGGTGAGGTGACAGAGAAGAACAGGTGACAGAGAGGAACAGGTGAGATGGCAGAAGAACTGTTGAGGTGGCACAGAAGAACGGGTGAGGTGACACAGAAGAACAGGTGAGGTGACACAGAAGAACAGGCGAGGTGATACGGGAGAACAGGTGAGGTGACACTGAAGAACAGGTGAGGTGACACAGGAGAACGGGTGAGGTGAGACAGAAAAACAGGTGAGGTGACACAGAAGAACAGGTGAGGTGACACAGAAGAATAGGTGAGGTGATGCGGGAGAACAGGTGAGGTGACACTGAAGAACAGGTGAGGTGACACAGGAGAACGGTTGAGGTGACACAGAACAACAGGTGAGGTGATGCGGGAGAACAGGTGAGGTGACACTGAAGAACAGGTGAGGTGACACAGAAGAACAGGTGAAATGACTGAAGAACAGGTGAGGTGACACAGAAGAACAGGTGAGATGACCGAAGAACAGGTTAGGTGACCGAGAAGAATAGGTGAGGTGACCGAGAAGAACAGGTGAGATGACAGAAAAGAACTGTTGAGGTGACACAGAAGAACAGGTGAGGTGGCACAGAAGAACAGCTGAGGTGACACAGAAGAACAGGTGAGGTGATACAGGAGAACAGGTGAGGTGACACTGAAGAACAGGTGAGGTGACACAGGAGAACAGGTGAGGTACACAGAAGAACCGGTGAGGTGACACAGAAGAACAGGTAAGGTGGCACAGAACAGGTGACAGAGAGGAACAGGTGAGGTGACAGAGAAGAACAGGTGAGGTGACAGAGAAGAACAGGTGAGGTGGTACAGAACAGGTGAAGTGACAGAGTAGAACAGGTGAGGTGGCACAGAAAAACAGGTGACAGAGAGGAACAGGTGAGATGACAGAGAAGAACTGTTGAGGTGACACAGAAGAACAGGTGAGGTGGCATAGAAGAACATTTGAGGTGGCACAGAAGAACAGGTGAGGTGACACAGAAGAACAGGTGAGGTAACACTGAAGAACAGGTGAGGTGATACAGAAGAATAGGCAAGATGACACAGAAAAACAGGTGAGGTGACACAGAAGAACAGGCGAGGTGATACGGGAGAACAGGTGAGGTGACACTGAAGAACAGGTGAGGTGACACAGGAGAACGGGTGAGGTGAGACAGAAAAACAGGTGAGGTGAGACAGAAAAACAGGTGAGGTGACACAGAAGAACAGGTGAGGTGACACAGAAGAATAGGTGAGGTGATGCGGGAGAACAGGTGAGGTGACACTGAAGAACAGGTGAGGTGACACAGGAGAACGGTTGAGGTGACACAGAACAACAGGTGAGGTGATACGGGAGAACAGGTGAGGTGACACTGAAGAACAGGTGAGGTGACACAGAAGAACAGGTGAAATGACTGAAGAACAGGTGAGGTGACACAGAAGAACAGGTGAGATGACCGAAGAACAGGTTAGGTGACCGAGAAGAATAGGTGAGGTGACAGAGAAGAACAGGTGAGATGACAGAGAAGAACTGTTGAGGTGACACAGAAGAACAGGTGAGGTGGCACAGAAGAACAGCTGAGGTGACACAGAAGAACAGGTGAGGTGATACAGGAGAACAGGTGAGGTGACACTGAAGAACAGGTGAGGTGACGCAGAAGAACAGGTAAGGTGGCACAGAACAGGTGACAGAGAGGAACAGGTGAGGTGGCACAGAACAGGTGAGGTGACACAGAAGAACAAGTGAGGTGACAGAGAAGAACAGGTGAGATGACACAGAAGAACAGGCGAGATGAGACAGAAAAACAGGTGAGGTGACACAGAAGAACAAGTGAGGTGACATAGAAGAACAGGTGAGGTGACACAGAAGAACAGGTCAGGTGGCAGAGAATAACAGGTAAGGTGGCACAGAAGAACAGGTGAGGTGACAGAGAAGAACAGGTGAGGTGACAGAGAAGAACAGGTGAGGTGGTACAGAACAGGTGAAGTGACAGAGTAGAACAGGTGAGGTGGCACAGAAGAACAGGTGACAGAGAGGAACAGGTGAGATGACAGAGAAGAACTGTTGAGGTGACACAGAAGAACAGGTGAGGTGGCATAGAAGAACATTTGAGGTGGCACAGAAGAACAGGTGAGGTGACACAGAAGAACAGGTGAGGTAACACTGAAGAACAGGTGAGGTGATACAGAAGAATAGGCAAGATGACACAGAAAAACAGGTGAGGTGACACAGGAGAACAGGTGAGGTGACACAGAAGAACAGCTGAGGTGACACAGAAGAACAGGTGAGGTGATTCTTGAGAACAGGTGAGGTGACACTGAAGAACAGGTGAGGTGACAGAGAAGAACAGGTAAGGTGGCACAGAAGAACAGGTGACAGAGTAGAACTGTTGAGGTGACACAGAAGAACAGGTGAGGTGTCACAGAGGAACAGGTGAGGTGACACAGAAGAACAGGTGAGGTGACACAGAAGAACAGGTGAGATGACACAGAAGATCAGGCGAGATGAGACAGAAAAACAGGTGAGGTGACACAGAAGAACAGGTGAGGTGACACAGAAGAACAGGTGAGGTGATACGGTAGAACGGGTGAGGTGACACAGAACAACAGGTGAGGTGATACGGGAGAACAGGTGAGGTGACACTGAAGAACGGGTTAGGTGACACAGAAGAACAGGTGAAATGACTGAAGAACAGGTGAGGTGACACTGAAGAACAGGTGAGGTGACAGAGAAGAACAGGTAAGGTGGCACAGAAGAACAGGTGACAGAGTAGAACTGTTGAGGTGACACAGAAGAACAGGTGAGGTGTCACAGAGGAACAGGTGAGGTGACACAGAAGAACAGGTGAGGTGACACAGAAGAACAGGTGAGGTGACACAGAAGAACAGGTGAGGTGATACGGTAGAACAGGTGAGGTGACACAGAACAACAGGTGAGGTGATACGGGAGAACAGGTGAGGTGACATTGAAGAACGGGTTAGGTGACACAGAAGAACAGGTGAAATGACTGAAGAACAGGTGAGGTGACACAGGAGAACAGGTGAGGTGACAGAGAAGAATAGGTGAGGTGACAGAGAAGAAAAGGTGAGGTGACAGAGAAGAACAGGTAAGGTGGCAGAGAAGAACAGGTAAGGTGGCACAAAATAACAGGTGAGATGACAGAGAAGAACTGTTGAGATGACACAGAAGAACAGGTGAGGTGACACAGAAGAACAGGTAAGGTGGCAAAGAACAGGTGACAGAGAACAGGTGAGGTGACAGAGAAGAACAGGTGAGATGACAAATAAGAACAGGCGAGATGAGACAGAAAAACAGGTGAGGTGACAAGAAGAACAAGTGAGGTGACACAGAAGAAAAGGTGAGTTGACACAGAAGAACAGGTGAGGTGACAGAGAAGAACAGGTAAGGTGGCACAGAAGATCAGGTGAGGTGACAGAGAAGAACAGGTGAGGTGACAGAGAAGAACAGGTGAGGTGGTACAGAACAGGTGAAGTGACAGAGTAGAACAGGTGAGGTGGCACAGAAGAACAGGTGACAGAGAGGAACAGGTGAGATGACAGAGAACTGTTGAGGTGACACAGAAGAACAGGTGAGGTGGCACAGAAGAACAGGTGAGGTGACACAGAAGAACAGGTGAGGTCACACTGAAGAACAGATGAGGTGATAAAGAAGAACAGGCAAGATGACACAGAAAAAACAGGTGAGGTGACACAGGAGAACAGGTGAGGTGACACAGAAGAACAGCTGAGGTGACACAGAAGAACAGGTGAGGTGACACTGAAGAACAGGTGAGGTGACAGAGAAGAACAGGTAAGGTGGCACAGAAGAACAGGTGGCAGAGAGGAACAGGGGAGGTGACAGAGTAGAACTTTTGAGGTGACACAGAAGAACAGGTGAGGTGTTACAGAGGAACAGGTGAGGTGACACAGAAAAACAGGTGAGGTGACACAGAAGAACAGGTGAGGTGACACAGAAGAACAGGTGAGGTGATACGGGAGAACAGGTGAGGTGACACTGAAGAACAGGTGAGGTGACACAGGAGAACGGGTGAGGTGACACAGAAGAAGAGGTGACACAGAAGAACAGGTGAGTTGATACAGGAGAACAGGTTAGGTGACACTGGAGAACAGGTGAGGTAACACACAAGAACAGGTGAGGAGGCACAGAAGAACAGTTGAGGAGGCACAGAAGAACAGGTGAGGTGGCACAGGAGAACAGGTGAGGTGACACAGAAGAACAGGTGAGGTGACACAGAAGAACAGGTGAGATGACACAGAAGAACAGGCGAGATGAGACAGAAAAACAGGAGAGGTGACACAGAAGAACAAGTGAGGTTACACAGAAAAACAGGTGAGGTGACAGAGAAAAACAGGTAAGGTGGCACAGAAGAACAGGTGAAGTGACAGAGGAGAACAGATGAGGTGACACAGGAGAACAGGTGAGGTGACACAGAAGAACAGGTGAGGTGACACAGAAGAACAGGTGAGGTGATATGGGAGAACATGTGAGGTGACACTGAAGAACAGTTGAGGTGACACAAGAGAACAGGTGAGGTGACACAGAAGAAAATGTGAGGTGACACAGAAGAACAGGTGAGTTGATACAGGAGAACAGGTTAGGTGACACTAGAGAACAGGTGAGGTGACACAGAAGAACAGGTGAGGTAACACACAAGAACAGGTGAGGAGGCACAGAAGAATAGGTGAGGTAACACAGAAGTACAGGTGAGGTGGCACAAAACAGGTGAAGTGACAGAGTAGAACAGGTGAAGTGACACAGAAGAACAGGTGAGGTGACACAGAAGAACAGGTGAGGTGATACAGGAGAACAGGTGAGGTGACACTGAAGAACAGGTGAGGTGACACTGAAGAACAGGTGAGGTGACACAGGAGAACAGGTGAGGTGACACTGAAGAGCAGGTGAGGTGACAAAGAAGAACAGGTGAGGTGACACAGAAGAACAGGTGAGGTGATACATGAGAACAGGTGAGGTTACACTGAAGAACAGGTGAGGTGACCCAGGAGAACAGGTGAGTTTACACAGAAGAACAGTTGAGGTGATACAGGAGAACAGGTGAGGTGACATTGAAGAACAGGTGAGGAGACAGAGAGGAACAGGTGAGAGGACAGAGAAGAACTGTTGAGGTAACACAGAAGATCTGGTGAGGTGACACAGAAGAACTGGTGAGGTGACACAGAAGAACTGGTAAGGTGACACAGAAGAACTGGTGAGGTGACACAGAAGAACTGGTGAGGTGACACAGAAGAACTGGTAAGGTGACACAGAAGAACTGGTGAGGTGACACAGAAGAACTGGTAAGGTGACACAGAAGAACTGGTGAGGTGACACAGAAGAACTGGTGAGGTGACACAGAAGAACTGGTAAGGTGACACAGAAGAACTGGTGAGGTGACACCGAAGAACTGGTGAGGTGGCACATAAGAACAGGTGAGGTGACACAGAAGAACTGGTGAGGTGACGCAGGAGAACAGGTGAGGTGATACAGGAGAACAGGTGAGGTGATACAGGAGAACAGGTGAGGTGATACAGGAGAACAGGTGAGGTGATAAAGGAGAACAGGTGCAATCCTATATATGAGGATTCATATAAATACAAAGATAGATAAGAATGCATATAGATACAGATGATGTAATGTAGGAGAACATGTGAGATAAAATAGATAAGGATACATATAGATACAGATGAGGTCATTTAGGAGAACAGGTGAGATGATATAGATGAGGATACATATAGATACAGGTGAGGTAATATCGGATAGATGAGGATACATATACATGTAGATGAGGTAATGTAAGAGAACAGGTGAGGTGATATAGATGAGGATACATATAGATACAGGTGAGGTAATATCGGATAGATGAGGATTCATATACATGTAGATGAGGTAATGTAAGAGAACAGGTGAGGTGATATAGATGAGGATACATATGAACACAAAGATAGATAAGGATTCATCTAGATACAGATGATGTAATGTAGGAGAACAGGTGATGTGATATAGATGAGGATACATATAGATACAGATGATGTAATGTAGGATACAGGTGATGTGATATAGATGAGGATACATATAGATACAGATTATGTAATGTAGGATACAGGTGATGTGATATAGATGAGGATACATATAGATACAGATAATGTAATTTAGGATACAGGTGAGATGATAAAGATGAGGATACATATAGATACAGATGATGTCATGTAGGATACAGGTGAGGTGATATATATGAGGATACAGATAGATACAGATGAGGTCATGTAGGATACAGGTGAGATGATATAGATGAGGATACATATAGATACAGATGAGGTCATGTAGGATACAGGTGAGATGATATAGATGAGGATACATATAGATACAGATGATGTCATGTAGGAAACAGGTGAGATGATATAGATGAGGATACATATAGATACAGATGATGTAATGTAGGATACAGGTGAGATGATATAGATGAGGATACATATAGATACAGATGATGTCATGTAGGATACAGGTGAGATAATATAGATGAGGATACATATAGATACAGATGATGTTATGTAGGATACAGGTGAGATGATATAGATGAGGATACTTATAGATACAGATGATGTCATGTAGGATACAGGTGAGATGATATAGATGAGGATACATATAGATACAGATGAGGTCATGTAGGATACAGGTGAGATGATATAGATGAGGATACATATAGATACAGATGAGGTCATGTAGGATACAGGTGAGATGATATAGATGAGGATACATATAGATACAGATTATGTCATGTAGGATACAGGTGAGATGATATAGATGAGGATACATATAGATACAGATGATGTCATGTAGGATACAGGTGAGATGATATAGATGAGGATACATATAGATACAGATGATGTCATGTAGGATACAGGTGAGATGATATAGATGATGATACATAGAGATACAGATGATGTCATGTAGGATACAGGTGAGATGATATATATGAGGATACAAATAGATACAGATGAGGTCCTGTAGGATACAGGTGAGATGATATAGATGAGGATACATATAGATACAGATGAGGTCATGTAGGATACAGGTGAGATGATATAGATGAGGATACATATAGATACAGATGATGTCATGTAGGATACAGGTGAGATGATATAGATGAGGATACATATACAGATGATGTCATGTAGGATACAGGTGAGATGCTATAGATGAGGATACATATAGATACAGATTATGTCATGTAGGATACAGGTGAGATGATATAGATGAGGATACATATACAGATGATGTCATGTAGGATACAGGTGAGATGATATAGATGAGGATACATATACAGATGATGTCATGTAGGATACAGGTGAGATGCTATAGATGAGGATACATATAGATACAGATTATGTCATGTAGGATACAGGTGAGATGATATATATGAGGATACAAATAGATACAGATGAGGTCCTGTAGGATACAGGTGAGATGATATAGATGAGGATACATATAGATACAGATGAGGTCATGTAGGATACAGGTGAGATGATATAGATGAGGATACATATAGATACAGATGATGTCATGTAGGATACAGGTGAGATGATATAGATGAGGATACATATACAGATGATGTCATGTAGGATACAGGTGAGATGCTATAGATGAGGATACATATAGATACAGATGATGTCATGTAGGATACAGGTGAGATGATATAGATGAGGATACATATACAGATGATGTCATGTAGGATACAGGTGAGATGATATAGATGAGGATACATATACAGATGATGTCATGTAGGATACAGGTGAGATGCTATAGATGAGGATACATATAGATACAGATTATGTCATGTAGGATACAGGTGAGATGATATAGATGAGGATACCTATAGATGCAGATGATGTCATGTAGGATACAGGTGAGATGATATAGATGAGGATACATATAGATACAGATGATGTCATGTAGGATACAGGTGAGATGATATATATGAGGATACAGATAGATATAGATGAGGTCATGTAGGATACAGGTGAGATGATATAGATGAGGATACATATAGATACAGATGAGGTCATGTTGGATACAGGTGAGATGATATAGATGAGGATACATATAGATACAGATGAGGTCATGTAGGATACAGGTGAGATGATATAGATGAGGATACATATAGATACTGATGAGGTCATGTAGGATACAGGTGAGATGATATAGATGAGGATACATATAGATACAGATGATGTCATGTAGGATACAGGGGAGATGATATAGATGAGGATACATATACAGATGATGTCATGTAGGATACAGGTGAGATGATATAGATGAGGATACATATAGATACAGATGATGTCATGTAGGATACAGGTGAGATAATATAGATGAGGATACATATAGATACAGATGATGTAATGTAGGATACAGGTGAGATGATATAGATGAGGATACTTATAGATACAGATGATGTCATGTAGGATACAGGTGAGATAATATAAATGAGGATACATATAGATACAGATGAGGTCATGTAGGATACAGGTGAGATGATATAGATGAGGATACATATAGATGCAGATGAGGTCATGTAGGATACAGGTGAGATGATATAGATGAGGATACATATAGATACAGATGATGTCATGTAGGATACAGGTGAGATGATATAGATGAGGATACATATAGATACAGATGATGTCATGTAGGATACAGGTGAGATGATATATATGAGGATACAGATAGATACAGATGAGGTCATGTAGGATACAGGTGAGATGATATAGATGAGGATACATATAGATACAGATGAGGTCATGTAGGATACAGGTGAGATGATATAGATGAGGATACATATAGATACAGATGATGTCATGTAGGATACAGGTGAGATGATATAGATGAGGATACATATACAGATGATGTCATGTAGGATACAGGTGAGATGCTATAGATGAGGATACATATAGATACAGATTATGTCATGTAGGATACAGGTGAGATGATATAGATGAGGATACATATAGATACAGATGATGTCATGTAGGATACAGGTGAGATGATATAGATGAGGATACATATACAGATGATGTCATGTAGGATACAGGTGAGATGCTATAGATGAGGATACATATAGATACAGATTATGTCATGTAGGATACAGGTGAGATGATATAGATGAGGATACATATAGATACAGATGATGTAATGTAGGATACAGGTGAGATGATATAGATGAGGATACTTATAGATACAGATGATGTCATGTAGGATACAGGTGAGATAATATAAATGAGGATACATATAGATACAGATGAGGTCATGTAGGATACAGGTGAGATGATATAGATGAGGATACATATAGATACAGATGATGTCATGTAGGATACAGGTGAGATGATATAGATGAGGATACATATAGATACAGATGATGTCATGTAGGATACAGGTGAGATGATATAGATGAGGATACATATAGATACAGATGATGTCATGTAGGATACAGGTGAGATGATATAGATGAGGATACATATAGATACAGATGATGTCATGTAGGATACAGGTGAGATGATATAGATGAGGATACATATAGATACAGATGATGTCATGTAGGATACAGGTGAGATGATATATATGAGGATACAGATAGATACAGATGAGGTCATGTAGGATACAGGTGAGATGATATAGATGAGGATACATATAGATACAGATGAGGTCATGTAGGATACAGGTGAGATGATATAGATGAGGATACATATAGATACAGATGATGTCATGTAGGATACAGGTGAGATGATATAGATGAGGATACATATACAGATGATGTCATGTAGGATACAGGTGAGATGCTATAGATGAGGATACATATAGATACAGATTATGTCATGTAGGATACAGGTGAGATGATATAGATGAGGATACATATAGATACAGATGATGTCATGTAGGATACAGGTGAGATGATATAGATGAGGATACATATACAGATGATGTCATGTAGGATACAGGTGAGATGATATAGATGAGGATACATATACAGATGATGTCATGTAGGATACAGGTGAGATGCTATAGATGAGGATACATATAGATACAGATTATGTCATGTAGGATACAGGTGAGATGATATAGATGAGGATACATATAGATACAGATGAGGTCATGTAGGATACAGGTGAGATGATATAGATGAGGATACATATAGATACAGATGAGGTCATGTAGGATACAGGTGAGATGATATAGATGAGGATACATATAGATACAGATGATGTCATGTAGGATACAGGGGAGATGATATAGATGAGGATACATATACAGATGAGGTCATGTAGGATACAGGTGAGATGATATAGATGAGGATACAAATAGATACAGATGAGGTCATGTAGGATACAGGTGAGATGATATAGATGAGGATACATATAGATACAGATGAGGTCATGTAGGATACAGGTGAGATGATATAGATGAGGATACATATAGATACAGATGAGGTCATGTAGGATACAGGTGAGATGATATAGATGAGGATACATATAGATACAGATGATGTCATGTAGGATACAGGTGAGATGATATAGATGAGGATACATATAGATACAGATGATGTCATGTAGGATACAGGTGAGATGATATAGATGAGGATACATATACAGATGATGTCATGTAGGATACAGGTGAGATGATATAGATGAGGATACATATACAGATGATGTCATGTAGGATACAGGTGAGATGATATAGATGAGGATACATATAGATACAGATGATGTCATGTAGGATACAGGTGAGATAATATAGATGAGGATACATATAGATACAGATGATGTAATGTAGGATACAGGTGAGATGATATAGATGAGGATACTTATAGATACAGATGATGTCATGTAGGATACAGGTGAGATGATATAGATGAGGATACATATAGATACAGATGAGGTCATGTAGGATACAGGTGAGATGATATAGATGAGGATACATATAGATGCAGATGAGGTCATGTAGGATACAGGTGAGATGATATAGATGAGGATACATATAGATACAGATGATGTCATGTAGGATACAGGTGAGATGATATAGATGAGGATACATATAGATACAGATGATGTCATGTAGGATACAGTTGAGATGATATATATGAGGATACAGATAGATACAGATGAGGTCATGTAGGATACAGGTGAGATGATATAGATGAGGATACATATAGATACAGATGAGGTCATGTAGGATACAGGTGAGATGATATAGATGAGGATACATATAGATACAGATGTTGTCATGTAGGATACAGGTGAGATGATATAGATGAGGATACATATACAGATGATGTCATGTAGGATACAGGTGAGATGCTATAGATGAGGATACATATAGATACAGATTATGTCATGTAGGATACAGGTGAGATGATATAGATGAGGATACATATAGATATAGATGATGTCATGTAGGATACAGGTGAGATGATATAGATGAGGATACATATACAGATGATGTCATGTAGGATACAGGTGAGATGATATAGATGAGGATACATATACAGATGATGTCATGTAGGATACAGGTGAGATGCTATAGATGAGGATACATATAGATACAGATTATGTCATGTAGAATACAGGTGAGATGATATAGATGAGGATACATATAGATACAGATGATGTCATGTGGGATACAGGTGAGATGATATAGATGAGGATACATATAGATACAGATGATGTCATGTAGGATACAGGTGAGATGATATATATGAGGATACAGATAGATACAGATGAGGTCATGTAGGATACAGGTGAGATGATATAGATGAGGATACATATAGATACAGATGAGGTCATGTAGGATACAGGTGAGATGATATAGATGAGGATACATATAGATACAGATGAGGTCATGTAGGATACAGGTGAGATGATATAGATGAGGATACATATAGATACAGATGATGTCATGTAGGATACAGGGGAGATGATATAGATGAGGATACATATACAGATGAGGTCATGTAGGATACAGGTGAGATGATATAGATGAGGATACATATAGATACAGATGAGGTCATGTAGGATACAGGTGAGATGATATAGATGAGGATACATATAGATACAGATGAGGTCATGTAGGATACAGGTGAGATGATATAGATGAGGATACATATAGATACAGATGAGGTCATGTAGGATACAGGTGAGATGATATAGATGAGGATACATATAGATACAGATGATGTAATGTAGGATACAGGTGAGATGATATAGATGAGGATACATATAGATACAGATGATGTCATGTAGGATACAGGTGAGATGATATAGATGAGGATACATATACAGATGATGTCATGTAGGATACAGGTGAGATGATATAGATGAGGATACATATACAGATGATGTCATGTAGGATACAGGTGAGATGCTATAGATGAGGATACATATAGATACAGATGATGTCATATAGGATACAGGTGAGATGATATAGATGAGGATACATATAGATACAGATGAGGTCGTGTAGGATACAGGTGAGATGATATAGATGAGGATACATATAGATACAGATGAGGTCATGTAGGATACAGGTGAGATGATATAGATGAGGATACATATACAGATGATGTCATGTAGGATACAGGTGAGGCGGTGGGTGGCAGCAGACATTGCGGTACTATCAGAGGGGTCAGGTTGGTCTCTATGGCATTCTATCTCTTAGTGCCGCCCTATCAGCATCTCCCATCCAGCAGACTCCTCTCTCTTCCTTTTTCCCCAGTACAAACACATAATAGACTGCAATGAGCTGCAGAACAAGACTGATGAGATCTGCTGCTGCCACCCTGAGATCTCGCCCCGCTCCTGCCTCAGCGCCATTGTGGCCCCCCATGTGCGGTGGAAGGCGGCCCCGGTTCTGTCTGTGTCGCTTTAAGGCTTTTCATTGATTCAGTCTCTGAGCTTTTGGCTATAAAGGGACATCTGTCCTAAGCTTGGATGAGCCGAGAACTCATTTCTGCATTTAACCCTCCGTTAGCCCTGACTGCAGAAGACGCGGCGGCGACGAGCGAGCAGCAGGCGACTTAATCACCCATCGAAAAACCTCTCGTATCTCACTTAAAGACTCATATACCTACAAAACGCTGCCGCTAATGCCAGCACTAAAGTCCTCCTATTGCATACAGATGTCTTTTCGTATTTATTTTTTTTTTTTTTTTTCGGTACGAGCTCATTGGTTCGCTGTTGCTGAGATCTCCCGGTGTCAACTCGTGTTAGATGCTTCAGGTGCAAAAAAGGGACAAAGGAGGGGGAAAAAAGGCGTATATACAGTACACGCCGCTGTATGCAGTCACCATGGTAACCTCCGGCTTGTACGGAACACTTAATCACACAGAGGGGGCTCGGTAAAGTGGAGGGGGCACCACGTCTTTCCACTGACTTTTTTCAATCCCTTCCCACCATTAAAGTGTCTCAGAGGATAACCAAAGAGGCTGCAACTCCCCGGCACTGGTTCATGGCTGAGGATCCGTCTCGATCTTTTTAATTTATTGTTTTATTCTTTTATTGTTTGTATATATATATTTTTTTTTTGGCTCCATGTTCCCATCCTAGGAAAGTTCTGATTTGTGCAATTGTGCAAGCACTGCAAAATAAATGAATAAATAAATAAAAATATATAATAATAATAATAATAATAATAATATAAAAGTAAGATACATTAAAATAATAATTAAAAAAATACAGCAACGCAAACCTGGGATCCATTTTCATCTCTTTTCCCAGGTTTTCCAATCTGAACCAACCAGGTTCAGATTGGAAAAGAGACAACCAGTGTGCCTCCAGCTGTTACCAAACTACAACTCCCAGCATGTCCGGAAAGCTGTTGGGAAATGGCAAATGCAGGGGGTTGGGTAACCAAAGACAACTGGAAGTCTTTACTTTTTATTGGATCCATATTTTCCAAGCAGGGTGCCTACAACTGTTGCAAAACTACAACTCCCAGCATGCCTAACAGGCTTCATAAGATGGCAGATGCAAGGGGGTTGAATTCATTTAGAGAAAATGAACTAAGACAAGTGGAGGTCTTTACTGTCTATTAGATGAGTATTCCCCAACCTGGGTGCCTCTTGCTGTTGCCAACTACAACTCTCAGCATGCCCGGACAGCCTTTATCTTTCCGGACATGCTGGGAGTTGTAGTTTGGCAACAACTGGAGGCACCCTGGTTGTCTCTTTTCCAATCTGAACCTGGTTGGTTCAGATTGGAAAACCTGGGAAAAGAGATGAAAATGAATCCCAGGGTTGCGTTGCTGTGTTTTTTTTTTTATTATTATTTTAATTTATCTTATTAATATATATATATATATATATATATATATATATATATATAATATTATTATTATTATTTTTTTTAATAATGCATTGCTAGCACGATTCTCTACCAGAACTTTCCTAGGATGAGGATGGAGGCAAAAAAAAAAAAATGCTGAGAGTTGTAGTTTGGCAACAGCAAGAGGCACACTGGTTGGGAAATACTTTTCTAATGGACAGTAAAGATCTCCACTTGTCTTGGTTCATTTTCTCTAAATGCATTCAACCCCCTTGCATTTGCCATCTTATGAAGCCTGTTAGGCATGCTGGGAGTTGTAGTTTTGCAACAGCTGTAGGCACCCTGTTTGGGAAATATGAATACAATAGATAGTAAAGACCTCCAGTTTTCTTTGGTTCCCCAACCCCCTGCATTTGCCATTTTCCGAAGGCTGTCCAGGCATGCTGGGAGTTGTAGTTTTGCAACAGCTGGAGGCAAATTGTTTGGAAAACACTGATCTAATGGACAGTAAAGACCTCAATATATCTTTAGCTCCTTTCCCAGGCTCTAAATGCCCACCCAGGCCCCTTGCATCTGCCAGTTTCTAAAGGCAATCCGAGCATGCTGGGGGTTGTAGTTTTGCAACAGCTGGAGGCACACTGGTTGGGAAACATTAATCCAGAAGACAATAAAGGCCTCCACTTGGTTGCTTTCTCAGCCTCTAAATGCACCAGACCCCTTGCACCTGCCAACTTCCGAAGGTTTTCCGAGCATGCTGGGAGTTGTAGTTTTGTAACAGCTGGAGGCACCCTGGTTGAGAAACACTGATCCAATAGATAGCAAAACCCTCCACTTTTTTTGGTTCCTTTCTCAGGCTCTAAATTGCACCTGTCATTTTCCAAAGGGTGTATGGGCATGCTGGGAGTTGTAGTTTTGCAACAGCTGGAGGCACACTGGTTGGAAAACACTGATCTAATGGACAGTAAAGACCTCAATATGCCTTTAGCTCCTTTCCCAGGCTCTAAATGCCCACCCAGGCCCCTTGCATCTGCCAGTTTCTCAAGGCAATTGAGGAATGCTGGGAGTTGTAGTTTTGCAACAGCCAGAATCAAATTGGTTGGGAAACACTGTCCTATATGTAAAATTGCCTCTTGATTCTTTGTCGACCCTCTGCAGAATACATGTACAAGTATATGCTGTCTGGGCATGCTGGGAGTTGTAGTTTTGCAACAGCTAGAGGTACATTGGTTGGGCAATGTTGATCCAATAAAAAGTAAATACTTCCGCTTGTCCTAGGTTTCTTTCCCAGACTCTAAATGAACCCATCCCCCTTGCATCTGCCATATTATGAAGGCTGTCCAGGCATGCTGGGAGTTGTAGTGTTGCAACAGCTGGATGCACAATGGTTAAGATGCACTAGTCAAATAGACAGTAAAGATTTCTACTTGTCTTTGGTTCCTTTTCAGACTCTAAATGCACCCAGCCCCCTTGCATCTGCCATCTTCCCAAGGCTGTCTGGGCATGCTGGGGGTTGTAGTTTTGCAACATTCGGAGGCACTCTAGTTGGGAAACACTAATGCAATGGATAATAAAGACCTCCGCTTGTCTTTGGTTCCTTTTCCAGGCTCTAAATGCACCCAGCCCACTTGCATCTGCCATCTTCCCGAGTCTGTCTGGGCATGCTGGGAATTGTAGTTATGCAACAGCCGGAGGCACACTGGTTGAAAAAAACACTGATCCAATGGACAATAAAGACCTCCAATTGTCTTTTGGTTCTTTTTCTCATGCTCTAAATGCACCCAAACCTCTGCATCTGCCATCTTCTGAAGGTTGTCTGTGCATGCTGGGAATTGTAGTTTTTGCAAAAGCTGTAGGCACGCTGGTTGGTAAACACTAATCCAATGGATAGTACAGACCTCCACTTGTCTTTGGTTCCCCAACCCCCTGCCTCTGTCACCTCGTGCATCCACCACCACCACCATCCTCTATGGCTGCTCCAGCACACAGCAAGCTGGGAACAGTTAATAAAGCGTCCCCCCCGAATGTAATCCGGAGAGCGGAGTTTACTTTCCCTTCTGTGTGTGATGCATTTCATCCATCCTCTCTCTCCCTCCCTCCTCTCTTTTTCCTCCTTTCACTCTCTCTTCCCCCACATACACTCTCTCTCTCTCCCTCTTTCTCTCACTCTAATGTGTGATCTGGAAAGCTTATAAAAGCCTGATGTAATTCTTAATGCAGCCCCTGGCTACAAGGACCCCATCGACATTCACAGAGTAGCAAAAGAAGAAGGAAAAAAAAAGGAGAAGAAGATCTCCGAGACAGGTGAATACACAGCAGCGGATCTTAGGAAAACAAACATCTCTCCGGGAAGCCAATTTTTTTGTGTTGTGGAAAGAGCTTCATTGTACGGAGCTGACGGAGACTCTAGGGGGATAGAATCGTCTCTTTGGCTTTTCTTTAAACTGGGGATTTGCACCTGATGTCGTCCGTCACCCTTGGCTCTTTTTCTTCTTCATCGTCTCGTTCTTGATACCTCTTCAATGTGAGGCACAGGCTGCCTTTGGGTTGGAGACTTTACACGGATTGGTCATTGTGGTGCTGAGGATATGGCTTGTACTGGGCGACTTACCTAATACCTGGGATTAGCTGGAGGAGAAGAAGAGGAATTTTCAAGTAGGAGAGAATCCAAGGTAAGACGAAGTCTCCGATCCTCCTTGTATAAGTTGCCTTTCGATCCTTGGTCTTGGCTTCTTGGGCTAAGCCATTGACTCCAACATTGACTCCAACATTGACTTAGATATTGTCTTCTCATAATCCATTCTTCTTATTCGTATGAACCATCAACTTTTATATCCCCCCCCCCTCCCTAAATACCTATGAAACACCAACATTTGTCCCTTGCCTGAACTGCTTTGTTAGAAAAGCCCCCAAAAAATGAAGAAAAATAATAAATGTATGAATATTTGACAGGTGGAGATGGACGGAGTATTCTACGGTATTATACTGTCATAAATAAATCAGTCCTTCAATAATCCCCAGCCCCGGCTTTAATATCCACTGCTGCATTGGAGAGGCAGCATTCCTGGGAGACCTCCATAGACCAAGTTCTATCAGCACAGTGGGTCACCGGTGGACCCCCACTTCTAGGGTTCATGTTTGCTCTATAGGAGTCGAGTTGATTAACCCAACGGGGGGGGGTTGTTCTTTGAAGGATCCGACCAGGATGCGGTTTATCGAGACCACCACATGTGGCATTTGCGACACATTTCCCATGCACTGGCTCATAGCACGGTACTCTGCATTCTGAAGGTGGTTGGGGGGGAGATAACATGTGCCGCTTATCGTAGTTCCTGAAGATCGTCTCCGGTAATAGAGGAGCGTAGGTGCCTCCATTTAATTATGAAGGGCTGATTGTCTCTGTAATGACCTTTCATCGCCACCTTAGTCATTGCTTATCAGCCACTTCCAAGGAAGACATTAGAATGCCAATGTATCTATTATGTATCGCCGGAGCCTTAAACGTTACATAGGGCTCCGGTGTCTCTACCGATTCCACCAAGACTTGTCCATCAACGTGGACAATTATTAAGGAACCTCGTCTGAATCTCGGGGCTGGTCCCAGCTAATGGAGAAGGGCTTAGCGATAGACCGCATCCTTTGTGCACGTTTTTTTTTAGTGTGACACGTTTGCACTTTTTCTTGCACTTTGGGTGATTGAGAGCACTTGCCTCGGTCCCAGCTAATGGCAAGTTGACTCTCTTTTTTATTTTTAGTATTTTCCAATCATAAGCCTATCTGATTAAGGTCTGAAAGACCCAGACTTGGTAATTTAGTTATTAAAATGTAAATGCCATGGGCGGGAGCCGACGGAATATAAATGACTTCAGTCTAATATCAGAGCCTTCAGGCTTGGCAGGAGACCAGATGGCCCCATGGACGTTCCCTTAGATCCCATTGAGATGATGGGATGTGATTAGAGTAGGATGGGATCATCTGGGATACTTTAGTCTATATCATTGTCTCCCAACCAGGGTGTCTCCAGCTGTTTCAAAACTACAACCCCCGGCATGCCCGGACAGCCGAAGGCTGTCCGGGCATGCTGGGGGTTGTAGTTTTGCAACAGCTGGAGGCACCCTGGTTGGAAAACACTGGTCTGTATCCTCGGTGTCCATGATGACTTGTTGAGCAGCTCTTCGGGAAGGGTCTTAAAGAGCTTTATTCTTCATTCAGTCATATAAGGGTCTCAAATTATTAAGAAAATGCACTAGAGACTTAATATAATGTAGATGCCCCCCCCCCCCCCCCCCCCTCAAGATCAGTTTTGGGGTCCGTTTTTTTCTCCGAAGATTGTGGAGAGTTAACTAATAGCAGTGAGAATTGCACGCTCCCGCGCTATCCTACATTCCACATGACTAATACACGATAAGCCATTTAGCCTCGGCAAAGGCGAGAAAATTTTCGCTGTGAGTCTACGTCTTGTGATGGCACCTGGCTCTGCAAGGAAACGCTGAGAGCTTTCGAAAATAACTGGGATTTTCTGCTCTATTTTAAGACTCTGGAATAAGGATTTTCCAGCCGACTCCTAGATTTCAGGTTCTATCCAAAGCACCGTAAAAGGGTCTTTTCACATGGCGGAATTTCCGCTTGCGGAATTCTGCCCCAAATTAAAGCCCATAGACTTCTATGGGATCCCATGCTCCCATTCGTGCTTCTGAATTTCCGCTTCTGGAATTCTGCCCCAAATCAAAGCCCATAGACTTCTATGGGATTCCGCGCTCCCATTCACACTCTCGAATTTCCGCTTGCAGATTTCAGAAAAATCAGAAGCGTGAATGGGAGCGCAGAATCCCATGGAAGTCTATGGGCTTTAATATGGGGTGGAAATCTGCAAGCAGAAATTCAGAAGTGTGAATGGGAGCACGGAATCCCATAGAAGTCTATGGGCTTTAATTTGGGGCGGAATTCTGCCAGCGGAAATTCAGAAGCGGGAATGGGACCACGGAATCCCATAAAAGTCTATGGGCTTTAATTTGGGGCAGAATTCTGCCAGCGGAAATTCAGAAGCGGGAATGGGAGTGCGGAATCCCATAGAAGTCTATGGGATTTAATTTGGGGCAGAATTCCGCAAGTGGAAATTCAGAAGCGCGAGTGGGAGCGCGGAATCCTATAGAAGTCTATGGGCTTTAATTCTGTTGTGTGAATAGACCCTAATTGACAATCCTCCTACCTGAGAACATTATAACATTATGACAGGTCCAGGACGGGGGGAGTTATACGGCATCCACCAGATTGGCCATTATTACTCATGTGTCAATTTACATGGAAAAAATATGTGCCCCCTCACCCCCACCCTATACCAAAAATAGATAGAGTGGCTTTGGAAGCCATGATTGCGCTGATGTGTATGAGGCTTGGGAAATGAAACGTGAAGGTTTCGATCATCCTCAATGCTTCTCTTCCTATTGAGGAATGTCATAACATTTACCCAGGCAGCAGCTCTACATGGAGGGGAAAGAAGATGAAAAGTCTTTTTTTTTTTTTTTTTTTGCAATTGGTGATTTTCGGGGTCATTGACCATCAATGACTTAATTGAGTTGTGAGTGGGTAGGGACGGCGGCCGGGCTGTAAGGCAGGCGCAGGCAGGGCATGCTGAGACTTGTAGTGCGGCTGGGGATTGTTTGGATTCATTGTGCCCATTGGCCCGAGCCTCCGGGGAGACAGCTAGTTAGTCCTTAATGGGGAAATGAAATGATTTAAATCCCCCCCCCCCCCGGAATGATGAAGCGACAATTTGATCTCCATCTCCCTCTCTCGCCCTGATGGATGCGTTTGGAATCATTGACATTCTGGGTCAGGGGTTTGGAATTGACTTGAATGGTGATGCTGTGATTTAAGTCATCAGGAAGAAGTGATGTATTGTTGCACAATTTCAGTCTGCGATTATTAGGTTTGCACGCGGGGTTTGTGGCGGACGCTGCTCATTCATGTTACATTCTGCAGGATGGGGGGGGGGGGGGGGGGTTGTAAATGCTTCTTAGATTGGGGCCATGCAACCCAATGGAGCCTCTCTACACTATTGCCTTTTCACCATAGGTATATAGTCATCCTACGACAAGAATATATCTCCGCACACGGCTGGACTGCCCATCATAGAGAATAAGTGAAGAAAATGCATTAACCCTTAAAGAAGAGATTACAAAAAAGATGAACCTGGGCAATCCTACCCATAGTGCACTGACTAATCTAACACGTTGGCTATGACTATATATCATTATAGAGTATATATATGTATATGTGCATCTCATCTATTAACCCTTAAAGAACATATTCCAAAAAGGATGAACCTACATTATACAAGCCATAGTGCACTGACTAATTTAACACGACTATATATCATTATAGAGTATATATATATATATATATATATATATATATATATAACTGCATATCATCTATTAACCCTTAAAGAACATATTCCATAAGAGAAGAACCTATGTTATCCTACACATAGTGCACTGACTAATCTAACACGTTGGCTATGACTATATATCATTATAGAGTATATATAAGTGCATATCATCTATTAACCCTTAAAGAACATATTCCATAAGAGATGAACCTACATGATACAACCCATAGTGCACTGACTAATCTAACACGTTGGTTATGACTATATATCATTATAGAGTATATATAAGTGCATATCATCTATTAACCCTTAAAGAACATATTCCATAAGAGATGAACCTACATGATACAACCCATAGTGCACTGACTAATCTAACACGTTGGCTACGACTATATATCATTATAGAGTTTATTGGACATGAACATCATTATAAAGGTTATTATAAGTGCATATTATTCATTAACCCTTAAATAAGATATAAAAAAAGAAAAGAAAAGATGAACCTGTGTTGCACAACCCACGGTGTACTGACTAATCTAACATGTTGACTATGATTACACATCATTACATGGGTTATTATAAGTGCATTTCAACCATTAACCCTTGAAGAAGATGTTCCATAAGGAATGACCCTTTATTATCCAACCTACAGTGCATTGACTAATCTAACATGTTGGCTATGACTATATGCTGGGAGTTGTAGTTTTGCAACACCTGGACACTGATATATATGTATTATTATAAGTGCATTTCATCCATTAACCCTTGAAGAAGATGTTCCATAAGGGATGAACCCGGGTTATACAACCCACAGTGCATTGACTAATTTAAAATATTGGTTACGACTACACATCTTTATACAGGTTATTATACGTGAATTTCATTTATTAACCCTTAAAGAACATATTCCGTTAATATAGGTTACATAACCCACAGTGCACTGACTAATTTAACATGTTGGCTACGACTCTATATCATTATAGAGTGTATATATATATATATATATATATATATATATATATATATATATATGCATATCATGGATTAACCCTTAAAGAACATATTCCATAAGAGATGAACCTACCATTATACAACCCACAGTGCACAGACTAATGTAACATGTTGGCCATGACTACACATCATTCTATAGGTTAATATAAGTACATTTCCTCCATTAACCCTTAATGGAGATATCCCATAAGAGATGAACCTTGGTCAGACAACTCATAGGGCATTGACTAATCCAATGTAAATATCATCCACTGTGGCTGTAGATCACTATGGAGCTCATCATAAGTGCACATCATCCATTAACCCTTGAAGAAGATGTTCCGTAAGGAATGGCCCTAGGTTATCCTACCCACAGTGCATTGACTAATCCAACGTGTTGGCTACAACTAAATATCTTTATAAAGGTTATTATAAGTGCACATCATCCATTAACCCTCGAAAAAGCATATCCCATAAGGAATGAACTTAGGTTATCCTACGCACGGTGTATTGACTAATCCAATCTGAAATATCATGTAGAACATGTTGACTATGACTGTAGATCACTAAGGAGCTTATCATAAGTGTAAATCATTCATTAACCCTATACTGCAGAAAAGATGAGCCTAGGTGCACTGACTAATAGCGCACTGACTAATCCGACATGTTGACTACGACTATACATCATTATTACGAGTGCATATCATCCATTAACCCTTGAAGAAGATGTTCCATAAGGAATGAACCTACGTTATCCAGCCCCCACTGCATTGACTAATCTAACATGTTGGTTACGACTATATATCATTATATAGGTTAATATAAGTGCATATCATCCATTAACCTTTGAAGAAGATGTTGCATAAAGAATGAACCCGGGTTATCCTACGCACAGTGCATTGACTAATCCAGCCTACATATCATCTACTATGACTGCATATCACTATGGAGCTTATCAGAAGTGCACATCATTCCTTAACCTGGTGTTCTCCAAAACAGCGTGTCCCCAGCTGTTGCAAAACTGTAACACCCAGCATGGCCAGACATCCAGTGCAGTGTTTTCCAAAACAGCGTGTCTCCAGCTGTTGCAAAACTACAACACCCAGCATGCCCAGACATCCAATGCAGTGTTTCCCAATCAGGGTGTCTCCAGCTGTTGCAAAACTACAACACCCAGCATGCCCAGACATCCAATGCAGTTTTTCCCAATTAGGGCGTCTCCAGCTGTTGCAAAACTATAACACCCAGCATGCCCAGATATCCAGTGCAGTGTTTTCCAAAACAGTGTGCCTCCGGCTGTCCGAGCATGCAGGGAGTTGTAGTTTTGCAACAGCTTGAGGCACCCTGGTTGGGAAAAACTGCATTGGATGTCTGGGCATGCTGGGAATTGTAGTTTTGCCACATCTGGAGACATCCTGATTGGGAAAAACTGCATTGGATGTCTGGGCATGCTAGGTGCTGTAATTTTGCAACAGCTGGAGACACCCTGATTGGAAAACACTGCATTGGATGTCTGGGCATGCTGGCTGTTGCAGTTTTGCAACAGCTGGAGACACCCAGATTGGTAAACACTGCATTGGATGTCTGGGCATGCTGGATGTTGTAGTTTTGCAACAGCTGGAGACACTTATGCATTAACCCCTAAGGAACATATTACAAAAAAGATGATCTTAGAGTATCATACCCATAATGCATTGATCGATGGAATGTAAAATACTCAGCATGTTGACTGTGATCATAGGCCATTATAGGGCTTAGCATAGTTGTCCATCATTCATTGACCCTTGATGAAGATATCCCATTGATGATAGTCCTAGGTTTATTTTTATTTATATATATATATATATATATATATATATATATATATATATATATATATAGTGCATTTAAGACATCTAAAATGTCATGTACAACATATAATGTAGGCTACGTCCCCATATGATGGGTGATAATGGGTTAATTTAATGCAGTATATATACAATTCTGTGATACAATCACCTGTGTCTCAAAGCTTAACCCCCCCTAGACCCCCCAGCCTTGTGTCCTTGATACCTTTCTTACTTGATACATTTGTATCCCTATCTGGCTCGATGGCTACATTGTTTCATAACACATCTATTCCTCAGCACAATATTTACAGTCCGGGCTCCTCCTCTCCTGCGCTCCCATTAGTTACTAAGTAAAACATTGTACCTGTTGATATAATTACCCAGAGCTATTTACTAATCCGGGATCTCCTCCCCATTCACTAGCCCAAACATCATGATGCTGGCGCCTGCAGTACCCTCCGCCTGGGCATAGAGGACGCCAGATAGTCATTTTACAGTTTCTTCTTCTTTTTTTGTTGTTGCAGAAGGAATGAGCTGCAAACTGTTCTTTACAGCTGCGCTATAAACACTACAGATGAAGACAAAACAAAATAAAGCGACTCGTGGGGGGGAATGCGGGGGGGGGGGGTGCCGTGCCACGAGGCGTCGTCAGCCCGTACGCGCAAATGTTCATCTATCTATATATATATATATATATATATACCGTGACCCCCCGACCTACGATGGCCCCGACCTACGATCATTTCAGCATACGATCACTCTCAGAGGCCATCGCATGTTGAAGGCAGCATCAACATACGATGCTTTTGTATGTCGGGGCCATCGCATAAACGGCTATCCGGCAGCGCAGACTGCTTCAGCTGCCACCGGATAGCCGTTTACGGTGCCCCGTGTGGTCCGCTGACGATCACTTACCTGTCCTCGGGGCTCCGGCGCATCATATTCAGGATCCCCTGCATCGTCGGCGCTCTCCATCGTCGTCATCACGTTGCTGCGCACGCCGTCCCGACATCCAATAGGAACAGAGTGCGTAGCGACGTGGTGGCGGCGACGGAGAGCGAGGATGCCGGGGAAGCAGAGGCCTTGCCGGAGCGTCGGGGACACCTCGGGGACGCGGCGACAGCAATGGAGGGCGACATCCAGGGCAGCGGTGACGAGCGGTGACGGTCCAGAGTGGCGGGGACATGAGAGTATAACCTCCAATACCAGTGGTTTTCAACCTGCGGACCTCCAGATGTTGCAAAACTACAACTCCCAGCATGCCCGGACAGCCGTTGGCTGTCCGGGCATGCTGGGTGTTGTAGTTTTGCAACATCTGGAGGTCCGCAGGTTGTAGACCACTGTCCTATACTTTACATTGCACGGATCCCTCATCATGCGATGGTTTCAACAAACGATGGTCCATTTGGAATGGATTACCATTGTATGTTGAGGGACCACTGTATATATATATATATATATATATATATATATATATATATATATATATATATATACAGTGAATTTGAGTAGCCATATTAGTCCAGTGATGTTTTATTTATTTATTTACATAGCGCCTACAGATTCCGCAGCGCTATGCAAAATCAAAGAGTGTTGCAGCATCTTGTAATAACCTTTTTTATTGGACTAACAGCATTTTGTAGAGAAGCTTTCGGGATTCCTCCCTTTATCAAGTGCAAAGCAAATCTAAGCTCACAAGCAGAAAACACAAGTTACATCTCCCAACCCCTGTATATGTGTGAGATGTAACCTGTGTTTTCTGCTTGTGAGCTTAGATTTGCTTTGCACTTGATAAAGGGAGGAATCCCGAAAGCTTCTCTACAAAATGCTGTTAGTCCAATAAAAAAGGTTATTACTAGATACTGCAACATTTTATGATTTGCATCTATATATATATATATATATATATATATATATATATATATATATAGAACTAAGGCGTATGACTGCCGGCATGCAACTGCGCACAATGTGGAAAGGTTAATGCCGTACTAAACATGTGTGGGATCTGAAGTGTTTACGCTGTGTGGTAAACTCATTAACCTCTTCATTGTCCCCCGGGGGGGAGGGGCTTGGGGGACATTGGCCTCACCTCGCCTGTATTGTTAGTGACCTTTTCACATGTGAGTAATAAAATTCCTATTTTTGGGAGATTCAACCATGCTGGGAGCATTCGTCTGTCTGCAACATTTTGCGCAAATTGCAAAGATTCCAGTAGCATGGATTGTTCTAACTTTGTATCGGAAAATTTTGACAAAGAGGCGCCTGTTGTTGTGCCCGGTACCCAGTGCATATGCCCAGCCAGCACCCCCCTTGCAGATTTGTATGTGCATAGTTATATACTGTGTGTATACTGGTGTATAGCAAATACTGCAGCAAGGATTAATGCCCTGCCATGCCAATCCCTGGACATGAGATGGGCCAAGTGGTTCTCGTTTGCTTTGTTGGCTAATATAGTGGTGTCTTTGGCAAAGGTGAAGGGCTCTACAGCTATTGCAGTACTACAACTCCCAGCATGCTTGTGCAACAGCTGAAAAAAAAAAAAAACAGGTTGGAAATAGATCAAATCTGTCCATAGGGAATAGGTGTGGGGTACAGATTATATAGCTGGGTGAAGCCCAGTCATGATGTGGGTGAAGCCCCAATTGTCCCCTGCTGATAGCTGTTGGGGGGGGGGGGGTGAAGCATGTTGGGCATGGAGATGCCCAATTGGTTGTTGCCTGGGAGATCAGATGTGACAGGTGTAACTTGGTGCAGTGGAGCCCAGAAGCATCCCCCGCTTGTCCAGGATTAGACGTCTCAATGGGATCTATGGTCCATTCAGACCACGTACTGTGTATTAGGTGGAAGCAGCACAGAGGATAATCCTACACTGTTGGGGGTTGATCTTCTCACTACGGTTCTCTGGTCATCACAAGGGCTAAATAATACCCTGTTTATTTCTCAGCCCAGAGCAACAATAGCACCATAAATGGTCAGGTCACATGACCAAATGAGCCTTTTATTTTCGTGTGTTTCACCATTCATCCATCCTATTGACCATGAAAGGCCAAACTTACTATGGAGCAGTGTTTCCCAACAAGGGTGCCTCCAGTCATTGCAAAATAACTACTTCCAGCATGCTGTTGGCTATATGGGCATGCTGGGAGTTGTAGTTTTGCAACGGCTGGAGGCACCCTGGTGTTTGGTTTGCAAATTAAACCTGCCCATACACAATGCGCATTCAGCAGATAGATGTTTATCCCAATTCTCCCTATATACAAATGTGTTCTTTCTTATGTTTCTTCTTGGCTTAAAGGGGTACAGTTCTAATCAACTGAGGCCAGAAAGGTCTACAGATTTGTAAATTACTTCTATATAAAAATCTTAATCCTTCCAGTACTTATCAGCTGCTGTATAGTACAGAGAAAGTTGTGTAGTTCTTTCCAGTCTGACCACAGTGCTCTCTGCTGACACCTCTGTCCATGTCAGGAACTGATAGGTTTGCTATGGGGAATTGGTCCTGCTCTGGACAGTACCTGACATGGACAGAGGTGGCAGCAGAGAGCACTGTGGTCAGACAGAAAATAACTACACAACTTCCTCTGGAGCATACAGCAGCTGTCATGTACTGGAAGGATTAAGATTTTTATATAGAAGTAATTTACATATCTGTTTAACTTTTTGGCACCAGTTGATTTAAAAAAATAATTGTTTTCCAACGGAGTACCCTTTAATAAATCCCAAGATGACCAGTTTTGGTTTTGTGTTACTCTATCTGGAGAAGTTTATGCTATCAATGTCTATGTGTGCTCACCCAGTGGTTGCATTGGGAATTGCAGACTGCCAATGGTTTTTTACTAGCATGTTGCAATAATTTAGCAAATTTGTATTGAGTCCTTAGTAGAATTAGTAGGATTTGTGAAATGGAACACGTGCACGCTCAACTGAGCATGCATGTGATTTTTGATGGTGAGACTTTACCTTTCATCAGCTATGATTCACTTTTAGAGTATATAGTAAGAGAATGTCTGGACAAGGTTGCTGGCCCTGAATCCGCACATACCTCTTATTGGCTAATTGACCCTTCCAGTGCCGAGATATCAGTGTTTAAAAAGATATGTAAATTAGGCTTCGGAGTCCAATGGGCGTTCTCCTCTGCCTGTAGAGCCCAGCAAAGCCACGCCCCCTTACCAGTTAGGCATTCCCCTCTAAGCGCTGACCAGCTTCTAAATCCCCCCCACCCCCCCGATTGGCCGCCGCTAGGCTTTACCATAATCCCTGCCTCCTCCCTGCAATCTGGAGGCCAAGGGTAACGCCCAGTTGGCTCCAAAGCCTAATTTGCATTTTTTTTTTTAAATCTCAGATATCTCAGCGCTGTATCTTTACTAATGAGCGGTATGTGCGGATTCAGGATCAAAAGCCCTATCTTGCTGTACTCTTACTATATACCCTAAATTCCTTTTAGTCAAAATCAGTGAGTTTGGTCAACCATCATCCAATGTGTATGCTGCCTGAATCCCGAGTCACCGGGGGCCCACCTTAGCTTCTCCCCAAATGTATTTGATTGATAGATCTCTCCTTATATCCAAACAGTGAGAGATCTATCGATCCTAGATGCTGGAGAAGGGAGAAGTTGCTGGGGACACCCTGATTATTTATGCTTCAGGGATAATATAGGTCATGACGGGTTACCTTTAAAGGGGTACTCCGCTGCTATACATCAGACATCTTATGCCCTATCCAAAGGAGGGTTACGCTGCTGGGCCCCCCGCGATCTCCCACAGCAGGGTTCCTGCGGCAGTGATGTCACGACCACGCCCCCTCATGGCATCACACCACGCCCCCTCCAATCATGTCTATGGGAGGGGGCGTGTCTGCCGACACGCCCCCTCCCATAGACATGAATGGATGGGACGTGGTCGTGACGTCACAAGGGGCGTGGTCGTGACATCAAGATCACGGTCTCCGGCTCAGAGCAAAATGTTCAGAACGCTGGAGCACCGGAGTACCCCTTTAATACACAGAGTGGTCCGGCTTCTGTCCTTCATCTTGTGGTTTCCATTACATTGTTGGACTGGCCATCCAGAATCCTAGAGCATCCTCCAGGCTACTACCTGGCACATTCAGTGTATGCTTCACTGATCGGTGTACAGCAGCTATCGGCATAGGAAACCATGGAAACTATACAGGAGCAGGGACTCTTGTCGAAAACATGAGTTTCCCCCCTCCAGTTTATACTTAGCAGAGAGTCATACACAGTATAATTGTCTGATCAATAAATGGTAAAGGGGTACTCCACTGGCCATTGTTCGGAACATTTAGTTCTAAACGCTGTGTGTGTGTGCTGAGGGGATGGGCCCCGGGTGGGGGTGGGCCGGGTGGGCCCCCCGCCCCCTCGTGATGGGCCTCGACTCCTCGTGATTGGCCCCGTCCCCTTATGACATAATGACATGCCCCCTCCTATAGATTTGCATTCAGGGTGACATCACGAGGGGTTGGGCTGACAATGTGCCTCCTCCCATAGACTTGCAATGAGGGGGTGGGGCGTGAAGTCACGAGGGGGCGAGGCCTACCCCCTCAGCGCGCGCACACAGTATTTGGATCTAATGTACTGAACGCTGGCCAGTGGAGTATCCCTTTAAACGAACAACAAGGCATACTGTCACGATGCCGGCTGGCAGGTAGTGGATCCTCTGTGCCAGAGAGGGATTGGCGTGGACCGTGCTAGTGGATCGGTTCTAAGTCACTACTGGTTTTCACCAGAGCCCGCCGCAAAGCGGGATGGTCTTGCTGCGGCGGTAGTGACCAGGTCGTATCCACTAGCAACGGCTCACCTCTCTGGCAGCTGAAGATAGGCGCGGTACAAGGGAGTAGACAGAAGCAAGGTCGGACGTAGCAGAAGGTCGGGGCAGGCAGCAAGGATCGTAGTCAGGGGCAACGGCAGGAGGTCTGGAACACAGGCTAGGAACACACAAGGAACGCTTTCACTGGCACGATGGCAACAAGATCCGGCAGGGAAGTGCAAGGGAAGTGAGGTGATATAGGGAAGTGCACAGGTGATCAGACTAATTGGAACCACTGCGCCAATCAGCGGCGCAGTGGCCCTTTAAATCGCAAAGACCCGGCGCGCGCGCGCCCTAAGGAGCGGGGCCGCGCGCGCCGGGACAGGACCGACGGAGAGCGAGTCAGGTACGGGAGCCGGGGTGCGCATCGCGAGCGGGCGCTACCCGCATCGCGAATCGCATCCCGGCCGGAGGCAGTATCGCAGCGCCCCGGGTCAGTGGATCTGACCGGAGCGCTGCAGTGAGGAGAGTGTAGCGAGCGCTCCGGGGAGGAGCGGGGACCCGGAGCGCTCGGCGTAACACATACAGTGTATGCTTGGTGCTCAGTGAACAGGAGCAGGGACTCCTGCCTTTGACAGGAGTCCCTGCTTCTATACTGATTTGGCTGAGAAGAACCCCCAAAGAAGTTAGATTCTGACAAAATAAATTTGTTTGGTGTTTGGTGAACCCAGTCCAATCCATGTCTAGTTTCAAATAAAACCGTACACATAACAGATGTGCAGATTATATGGCATACACAGATCTTCAAAAAGTTGCAAGAACATTTTATAATTACGCAAAAATACAGAGAATAACCCAACTAAGCTTCACTCCCCCGACCGGCAGAGCGTACTCCCTCCGCTCACCCTGAACCTGGACATGGACCATTGATATATTGTGTGTTCAGGAAAAAATATACGAGGAGCATGAAATTCAATTCTGCAGCCGGGATATGTCCTTGACTAATTTAATAAAAATATCAATTTCCCACGATCAATAAAACTATTAATAAAATAATCTGGAGTTCACTGCCATCAGATATCCATACCAATGCCGGCCAGGCTCTATTTCAAGGTTGGCTACACAATCAGAATTTTATTATTTATTTTTTATTTATTTTTAATGGTGGAGAATGTGAACGTATCCAGGTCTTATACAGATTTGTATACACAGTAGAAGACGAGAGCCTCATGTATCTGTATTTATGGAGGATCTCCTCATCAAACAATGTCACTTTTGGTCTTCCCCAGGGGTAGAGGTTGATTCTATTTAATGTTTTTTTACCAAAACGTATAGACTTGTCTGCGTTGTAAAAACAGGTGTAAAGTTAGATTTTGGCTTCAGGGCCGGCACTGCCTATAGGCAAAATAGGCAGCCGCCTAGAGCGCCCTCTTGATGGGGGCACCGCTCTGTCTGCTGCAATAAAGTTAGCCAGCATCAAAAGCACCTACCCATCATGCAAAACTCCCACCCTGCCCGTACTATAATAATTAGCATTTTTCAGCCTGCTGGAGGAGCGCAGCGCCACCTCCGAGACAGACAGGGGGCGGTCACTAAGGTCATGACATCGGGAGAAGCCAATGGGTAGAGTCAAGGGGCGGCAAAATTTGCTTTTGCCTAGGGTGGCAAAAAATCCTTGCACCAGGCCTGCTTGGCTTAAAGGGGTATTCTGGTCACAGATATCTTATCCCCTATCCCTATGTCTGATCGCAGGGGGTCCCGGAACTGGAACACCCCACAATCTCCGTGCAGCTCACAGCATTCTGAGACGGAGACGTGAAGTCATGTTATGTCCCCTCATGTCGTCCCGCCATGCCCCCTCCATTCATGTCTATGGGAGGGGGCGTGACGGCCGTCACGCCCCCTCCCATAGACATGAATGGAGGGGGCATAGCGTGACATCACGAGGGGGCATGGCATCACGTCACGTCTCTAGTTCCGGAAAACACAGAGGTTGCCGAGACTGGAGCAGCAGCCCTACATAGAATATGGGCGCTGCATGGAGAGCGCGATCAGACATCTTATCCCGTATCCCTTGGATAGGGAAGAAGATGTTTTTGGACAGAATACCCCTTTAATATGTTGCACTAGCTCTGGCGCAACGTGGTGCACGGAAACGACAGACACAATTCAGTACGAGCAAAGTTCAGCATTTACAAATGAGGCACTGACAAAATCTTATCACTGATATAATGCTACAAATAATAGATATATACGGTAGCTCAGTGGCTCTGGGTTCAAATCCCACCAAGGACGACATCTTCAAGGAGTTTGTATGTTCTCCTCATGTTTGTATGGTCTGTACAGTGCTGCAGAATATGTTGGCCCTATATAAATAAATAATTAGTATTACTACTATGTGTGTGTGCCAGAAAATGTATGCTGAACTGCAATGCGACTAAAAGCCACAAGGGGCGCTACATACATTTGTTGTTTTTAAATAGGTGTTGCACATTATGCACAGCAGCCCTTTTTTTTATGTAGAAGACCAACACCATTGAAGACCACTTTTGATTGCAATTATGGGTGGTCCTCTCAATAGGTATCCATGTACATTTAAAGGCATGTCTCAAGAAGGCCGGGGGTCCATAAGTCCCTTTAGGACCACTGTCCTCTCTAAGTTGTGCCTGCTCCCCTCTTATAACAGTCCTACCAGTTCATTTCCCAAAGCTGCTGCAGAACATTGCTGTACACAACTGACTCTCTCATTGCAGTATTCATTCCCTGTCTGCTCCTCTGCCTGTGGAATTGCTCAGCACGAGACAGCTGTAAACATGCCTCATTCTCCCTAAATGTCACAATATATTTGAAATATATGTATATGTGTATATTGAAGGGGGATGGTGATATAGGCTATAGTGCTGGCCAGAGGTGATGACATCAATAAGGGGGTGGGGTTAAATTTCAGGGATAGGATAATGCATTGCCCCCTGAGCAAGGGAGGAGCTGGGGAGCTGTTGAGACAACATTACACTGACAATGAGAGGACTACGCAACTTCCTGTGAGGAGGGAGAGAAGAGCCGGGGAGCTGGTGAGACAATATCACACTGGCAGTGAGAGGACTACACAACTTCCTTTGAGGAGGGAGAGATGAGCTGAAAAGCTGCTGAGACAACACCACACTGGCAATGAGAGGACTACACAACTTCCTCACACAAAAACACACTGAAGCCAGTACAATATGTGATAACATTATATCAGTAAGGTACTGTCATCTTTTGGTAATAGTCTTATTTAAATTCAATTTTTGTAAAGAGGAATACCCCTTTAAAGGGGTACTCTGCTGCTCAGTGTTTGGAACAAACAGTTCTGAATGCTGGTGCTGGGAGCTCATGACATCATAGCCCCGCCCCATCATGATGTCACGCCCCACCCCCTAAATGCAAGTCTATGGGAGGGGGTGTGACGGATGCCACACCCCCTCCCAAAGACTTGCATTGAGGGGGCGGGGCGTGACATCATGAGTGGCCGGGGCTATGACATCACAAGCTCCCGGCATTGGCTCCAGTGCTTGGAACAGTTTTTTTTCCAAACGCTGAGCAGCGGAATACCCCTTTAAGTCATGTGGAGGAAAACCCACACAAGCATGTAAAAGCTTAATAAATAAGTGCCCCCTACTTCATTGTTAACCACTTCTACTTTTACCTCCATTTAAGCAAACTATAAACAATATTCACTTGACAGATTTTTCGTCTTCTTTCCCGTTTGGCGTTTATTAATATTTATTTACTGCTCCGCTGAAATCTTCGGGGAATATGTAAGCAATTTCTCCTATTGAGAAAATAGGACTTGAAGAACAAGATTGGATAATTCTACCCTCCGGCAACAGCATCCACCTCTGTATAAATAAAGCAACTCTATAAATCCACAATTTGCCATGTACACTCTGGGTGTATTCACACTCTATATCAATCCAGACGCCACCTTCCTGCTCACAAATCTTATGGGGCTGAGGCTGAAAGTAAAAGACATTTTATAGAAGGAACGAACAGAGGCTGAAAGGATCAAACTCTGTATACACTGATCGTAAATAGGAGCCCAGATAATAAACAGGAGCCCGGATAACGAATAGGAGCCCAGATAATACATAGGAGCCCAGATAATACATAGGAGCCCAGATAATAAATAGGTGCCCAGATAATACATAGGAGCCCAGATAATAAACAGGAGCCCAGATAATAAACAGGAGCCCGGATAATGAATAGGAGCCCAGATAATACATAGGAGCCCAGATAATACATAGGAGCCCAGATAATAAATAGGTGCCCAGATAATACATAGGAGCCCAGATAATAAACAGGAGCCCAGATAATAAACAGGAGCCCGGATAATGAATAGGAGCCCAGATAATACATAGGAGCCCAGATAATAAACAGGAGCCCAGATAATACATAGGAGCCCAGATAATAAACAGGAGCCCAGATAATACATAGGAGCCCAGATAATAAACAGGAGCCCGGATAATGAATAGGAGCCCAGATAATAAATAGGAGCCCGGATAATGAATAGGAGCCCAGATAATAAACAGGAGCCCAGATAATAAACAGGAGCCCGGATAATGAATAGGAGCCCAGATAATAAATAGGAGCCCAGATAATAAATAGGAGCCCAGATAATAAATAGGAGCCCAGATAATAAACAGGAGCCCAGATAATAAACAGGAGCCCGGATAATGAATAGGAGCCCAGATAATAAATAGGAGCCCAGATAATAAATAGGAGCCCAGATAATACATAGGAGCCCAGATAATAAACAGGAGCCAAGATAATAAACAGGAGCCCAGATAATGAATAGGAGCCCAGATAATACATAGGAGACCAGATAATAAACAGGAGCCCGGATAATGAATAGGAGCCCAGATAATACATAGGAGCCCAGATAATAAACAGGAGCCCAGATAATAAACAGGAGCCCAGATAATACATAGGAGCCCAGATAATAAACAGGAGCCCAGATAATAAACAGGAGCCGAGATAATAAACAGGAGCCCAGATAATACATAGGAGCCCAGATAATAAACAGGAGCCCAGATAATACATAGGAGACCAGATAATAAACAGGAGCCCGGATAATGAATAAGAGCCCAGATAATACATAGGAGCCTAGAAAAAAACAGGAGCCCAGATAATGAATAGGAACCAAGATAATACATAGAAGCCCAGATAATGAATAGTAGCCCAGAAAATATACAGGAGCCCAGATAATGAATAAGAGACCAGATAATGAACAGGAGCACAGAAAATACATAGGAGCCCAGATAATACATTGGAGCCCAGATAATGAATAGAAGCCCAGATAATAAACAGGAGCCCAGATAATACATAGGAGCCCAGATAATGAATAGGAGCCCAGATAATGAATAGGAGCCCAGATAATAAACAGGAGCCCAGATAATACATAGGAGCCTAGATAATGAACAGAAGACCAGATAATAAACAGGAGCCCAGATAATACATAGGAGCCCAGATAATAAACAGGAGCCCAGATAATGAATAGGAGCCCAGATAATAAACAGGAGCCCAGATAATACATAGGAGCCCAGATAATAAACAGGAGCCCAGATAATAAACAGGAGCCCAGATAATACATAGGAGCCCAGATAATAAACAGGAGCCCAGATAATGAATAGGAGCCCAGATAATAAACAGGAGCCCGGATAATACATAGGAGCCCAGATAATAAACCGGAGCCCAGATAATGAATAGGGGCCCAGATAATACATAGGAGCCCAGATAATAAATAGGAGCCCAGATAATAAATAGGAGCCCAGATAATAAATAGGAGCCCAGATAATAAATAGGAGCCCAGATAATAAATAGGAGCCCAGATAATAAATAGGAGCCCGGATAATACATAGGAGCCCAGATAATAAATAGGAGCCCAGATAATAAACAGGAGCCCAGATAATGAATAGGAGCCCAGATAATAAACAGGAGCCCGGATAATACATAGGAGCCCAGATAATAAACAGGAGCCCAGATAATGAATAGGAGCCCAGATAATAAACAGGAGCCCGGATAATACATAGGAGCCCAGATAATAAACCGGAGCCCAGATAATGAATAGGGGCCCAGATAATAAACAGGAGCCCAGATAATACATAGGAGCCCAGATAATAAATAGGAGCCCAGATAATAAATAGGAGCCCAGATAATAAATAGGAGCCCAGATAATAAACAGGAGCCCAGATAATAAACAGAAGCCCAGATAATAAACAGTAGCCGAAATAATAAACAGTAGCCCAAATAATGAATAGGAGCCCAGATAATGAACATGAGCCCAGATAATAAACAGGAGCCCAGATAATAAACAGGAGCCCAGATAATACACAGGAGCCCAGATAATAAACAGGAGCCCAGATAATACACAGGAGCCCAGATAATAAACAGAAGTCCAGATAATACACAGGAGCCCAGATAATAAATAGGAGCCCAGATAATAAACAGGAGCCCAGATAATACATAGGAGCCCAGATAATAAGCAGGAATCCAGATATTAAATAGGAGCCCAGATATTAAATAGGAGCCCAGATAATACATAGGAGCCCAGATAATACATATGAGCTCAGATAATTAATGGATAGGCTGTATTCTCAGTGATATCACCGCTGATCTCTAGTGATGGATAGGCTGTATTCTCAGTGATGTCACCGATGATCTCTAGTGATGGATAGGCTGTATTCTCAGTGATGTCACCGCTGATCTCTAGTGATGGATAGGCTGTATTCTCAGTGATGTCACCGCTGATCTCTAGTGATGGATAGACTGTATTCTCAGTGATGTCACCGCTGATCTCTAGTGATGATAGTCTATATTCTCAGTGATGTCACCGCTGATCTCCAGTCCTGTATGACTAGTAGTGTTGAGCGGCATAGCCGGAGTCTAATGGCAGAGAGGCCCCATGATAGAATATAAGGGTGGAGAGGTCCCATGATGGAGTCTAAGGTTGGAGAGGTCCCATGGTGGAGAATAAGGGTTTAGAGGTCCCATGATGGCGAATAAGGGTTTAGAGGTCCCATGATGAGTCTAAGGGTGGAGAGGTCCAATGATAGAATCTTAGGGTTGAGAGGTCCCATAATGGAGACTAAGGTTGAAGAGGTCCCATGATGGAGTCTAAGGGTGGAGAGGTCCCATGATGGAGAATAAGGGTGGACAGGTCCCATGATGGAGTCTAATGGTGGAGAGGTCCCATGGTGGAGAATAAGGGTTTAGAGGTCCCATGATGGAGAATAAGGGTTTAGAGGTCTCATGATGAATCTAAGGGTGGAGAAGTCCAATGATGAATTCTAAGGGTGGAGAGGTCCCATGATAGAATCTTAGGGTTGAGAGGTCCCATAATGGAGACTAAGGTTGGAGAGGTCCCATGATGGAGTCTAAGGGTGGAGAGGTCCCATGATGGAGAATAAGGGTGGAGAGGTCCCATGATGGAGTCTAATGGTGGAGAGGTCCCATGATGGAGTATATGGGTGGAGAGATCCCATAATGGAGTCTAATGGTAGAGAGGCCCAATGATGGAGTCTATTGGTGGAGAGGTCCCATGATACAATATAAGGGTGGAGACGTCCCATGATGGAGTCTAAGGGTGGAGAGGTCCCATGGTGGAGAATAAGGGTTTAGAGGTCCCATGATGAGTCTAAGGGTGGAGAGGTCCAATGATGAATTCTAAGGGTGGAGAGGTCCAATGATGAATTCTAAGGGTGGAGAGGTCCCATGATGAAGTCTAAGGGTGGAGAGGTCCCATGATTGAATCTAAGGGTGGAGAGGTTCCATCTGGAATCATTACGGCAACCAATTTTATGGAGAAAGGCAGGGTTCTGGTAGACTCTATATAATACGTATACCTGCGATAAACGACCTGCCTCTCCCAGAGAATAAATAGGCACCGCCCTTAAGACTGTTTCCCACTCTCCTCTGTCCTCGAGTCCCAGTTCCCGATTCCACCTTCTAAAAGCAGGAACTGATATTGACTCCAAAAAGCAATTGATCAAAAGCCTATACAATTTGGAAATAAACCCTATAGGTCGTATAGGTTCCACAATCAGGTCTAAAGCGAGATCCTTTTTAATTGAAGAATTATTTATCTTTTCCTGGGCATATATTCTTAACCCTTAAGACCCCTGCCTTTCTCCAGTTATCCCACAATGGTGTGTACTCCGTAATCAGAGAAGTTTTTCTAACTTGTTTTTACCTTGTTCCATATTTTTTTGAATCAGTGGACAAGTATACAAAGCCATGTTCTTTATAGCAAGTTCCCCTTTCCCTAATAAAGTCATGATACACTGATGAGAGAAGAGAAATGATATCATCTGAACATTGATGTTTATATTTTCATTACTTCCCCACCCCAGTAGATGTTCACACTGAGCAGATAAAAAAAATATAGCCATGGGTTAGGCAATGCCAACCCACCTTCATCTTTTGGTCTCTGCATGTTCTCTAGTTCGGTTTCCGTCCATTCCATATTAAATCCCTAAACTGAAAATTAATCTTCTGAAAAAAATTTGGTGATATCCAAACCGGTGAATTATGTACCGTATTTTTCGCCGTATAAGACGCACTTTTTCTTCCCCAAAACTGGGGGGAAAAAGTTGGTGCATCTTATACGGCGAATACACACCTATCAGGTCGGTCCCGGCGTCCATCAAAGGGCGGGACCTGCGGCTAATACAGGACATCACCGATCGCGGTGATGCCCTGTATTAACCCTTCAGACGCGGCGATCAAAGCTGATCGTCGCGTCTGAAGCGAAAATATCACTAACCCGGCTGTGAAATCGCGGCGTCCCGAACAGCTTACAGGACACCGGGATTCCCTGCATGGCCGGCGCTCTCCTTCGTCGTCATCTCGTCATCGCGCACGCCGTCCCGTCATCCAGTAGGAGCGGCGTGCGTAGCAGCGTCATGGCGGCGACAGAGAGCGTTCCGGAGCGACGGGGACACCCCGAGGACGCGGCGACAGCGATGGAGGGCGACATCCAGGGCAGCGGTGACGAGTAGTGACAGGTCCGGAGCGGCGGGACACGTGAGTATAACCTCCTATACCAGTGGTCTTCAACTGGCGGACCTCAAGATGTTGCAAAACTACAACTCCCAGCATGCCCGGACAGCCAACGGCTGTCCGGGCATGCTGGGAGTTGTAGTTTTACAACATCTGAAGGTCCGCAGGTTGAAGATCTCTATCCTATACTTTACATTGTGTTTGGTTCAGAATCTTTATTTTCTAGTTTTTATCCTATAAAATTAGGTGCGTCTTATATGCCGGAGCGTCTTATATGACGAAAAATACGGTAATATATAATTTAATTGGGGCATATAGACCCTTTTTATCAAACTAATACATCCAATAATAAATATTCGTAACCTACGCCAAGATATGACTTTCCGTTTTAGTCTATCTAGGCAAGGGAGCAAGTTCAAGTTGATATAGTCGGTTACAAATGGCGTAACTTCAATACCCAAATATTTGATTTGATTTACACATTTTATTGTAAGAGAATTGTTGACATATATATGTTCTGCTGTCTTATCTAATAGCATCAGAAAAGATTTCTGCCAGTCAATGCATATACCAAAGAGGTCCCCAAATCGCGTAGTCAGATCAATAACGGTTCTCAAGGACGACTCAGTATAATTTTAAAAAAATCAAAGCGTCATCCGCATATAAGGCAATCTTATTAGAATATTGGCCATACTCAAAACTTCTTATATTTGTTGCAGCTCGAACACATGCCGCAAGAGGTTCCATCGCCACCGCATATAGAAGGGGTAGAGTTGACATCCCTGTCTGGTTCCTTTATTTAATGAAAAACCGTCAGACGACACCCCATTCGCTCTCATTTTTGCCAAAGGGTTAACATATAATAATTGGATCCAAGAAATAAATTTTGGGCTGAAACCCATTTCCCTCAGAGTCAGCCAGAGATAGGGCCATTCCACACAGTCAAATTCTTTTTGAGCATCCAGTGAGAAAGCAGCCCTATCTCTGGCGGAGTCCGACGGAATCTGGAGACTCAAAAAAAGTCTACGGATATTAATGGGAGTAGATCTAGAAGGTATAAAGCCTGCCGGGTCAGGGGGAATTACTGAGCTAATTACTTTATTTAACCTGGCAGCTAGTATTTTGGCAAGGAATTTAACATCGCTGCATAATAAAGAGCTGGGTCTACATGAATTCGGAGCCTGTGGATTCTTACCTTTTTGGGGGATAACGACAATTATTGCCTCTCTCATTGAGCAGGGGAAGTATCCCCCTCTCTAAAGCATTATGAAAGGGGTTCTCCACTGCCCTGCCTTCCGGAGCTCCGCTCGCAGCGTCGTGAAGTTTATTACTCCGAACGCTGTGTGCGGGCTTCTGTGTTCGAGGCCGCCCCCTTGTGACGTCATGCCCACCCCGGCCACCCCCTCGTGACGTCACGCCCACACCGGTCGCGCCCCCTTCCCATAGACTTTCGTTGAGGACGCGGGGTGACGTCACGAGGGGGTGGCCTCGAACACGGAAGCCCGCGCACAGCGTTCGGAGTAATAAACTTCCGGATGCAGCGATCGGAGCTCCGGAAGGCAGGGCAGTGGAGAACCCCTTTAAACACATTTAATAGTTTAGGTAATAGCAAATTAGCGAAAAATTTCTATGTCTCTGAAGGGAGGTCATCCACTCCAGGTGCTTTATTATTGAAAGTTGAAACCACAACAGCCTCCAACTCCTCTATCTACAATGGTGCTTCCAATGTGTCAGCTTTAGAAAATTTGGGTAGTCCCGCCTCTCTAAGAAAGACCAATATTTCATTGGTGGATGAACTAGAACCTGACATGTATTAATATCGGATTCTACAGCTTCACCCTGTTCATTTTTCTAACACATGATGGAGTCTAAGGGTGGAGAGGTCAAATTATGGAGCATAAAGGTGGAGAGGTCCCATAATTGAGTCTAAGGGTGGAGAGGTCCCATTATGGAGAGCGGCCAACTGGGCAATACCCAGGTGTTTAGTTCATGAGCGAATGGCGCCCTCTCAGATAACCAAGGCCTGCAGTGCAGCACTCCGATGTCTGACTACTAGAATTAACTGATTTATTTTTTTTTGAATTCCAGAATTTAAAACATTTGCGCCATCAGTTTACCAATAAATCTGCCTTTCATGGTGAGCCCGCAGCCGTCTGCCATTACACTGTGATGTATTTTATGCAGATAGATGTACGGCTTTTTATTCAGCATAAAATTTCATTTGTCAAATTTAAATGAACAGAACTTCACAAGGATCCTGCTGAAGGAAACCCAAATATTTCTTATGGGGGATTCACAAAAATACAGAGTTTATGTATCCAAAACATTGTCACCTGTCAGAGAAACGTCATGGGAGCAAAAAAGGAAAGTACAATACAAGGCTGAATTACAGTAGTTATATTCTTGTATATAGGAGCAGTATTATAGTAGTTATATTCTTGTATGTAGGAGTAGTATTATAGTAGTTATATTCTTGTATATAGGAACAGTATTATAGTAGGTATATTCTTGTATATAGAGCAGTATTATAATAGTTATATTCTTGTATATAGGAGTGGTATTATAGTAGTTATATTCTTGTATATAGGAGCAGTATTACAGTAGTTATATTCTTGTATATAGGAGCAGTATTATAGTAGTTATATTCTTGTATATAGGAGCAGTATTATAGTAGTTATATTCTTGTATATAGGAGGCAGTATTATAGTAGTTATATTCTTGTATAAAGGAGCAGTATTATAGTAGGTATATTCTTGTATATATAGGAGCAGTATTATAGTAGTTATATTCTTGTATATAGGAGCAGTATTATAGTAGTTACATTGTTGTATATAGGAGCAGTATTATAGTAGTTATATTCTTGTATATAGGAGCAGTATTATAGTAGTTATATTCTTGTATATAGGAGCAGAATTATAGTAGGTATATTCTTGTATATAAGGGCAGTATTATAGTAGTTATATTCTTGTATATAGTAGCAGTATTATAGTAGTTATATTCTTGTATATAGGAGGCAGTATTATAGAAGTTATATTCTTGTATATAGGAGCAGTATTATAGTAGTTATATTCTTGTATATAGGAGCAGTATTATAGTAGTTATATTTGTCACGATGCCGGCTGGCAGGAGGTGGATCCTCTGTGCCAGAGAGGGATTGGCGTGGACCGTGCTAGTGGACCGGTTCTAAGCCACTACTGGTTTTCACCAGAGCCCGCCGCAAAGCGGGATGGTCTTGCTGCGGCGGTAGTGACCAGGTCGTATCCACTAGCAACGGCTCACCTCTCTGGCTGCTGAAGATAGGCGCGGTACAAGGGAGTAGGCAGAAGCAAGGTCGGACGTAGCAGAAGGTCGGGGCAGGCAGCAAGGATCGTAGTCAGGGGCAACGGCAGAAGGTCTGGAAACACTGGCAAGGGACACACAAGGAACGCTTTCACTGGCACTAAGGCAACAAGATCCGGCAAGGGAGTGCAAGGGAAGTGAGGTAATATAGGGAGTGCACAGGTGATAACTCTAATTGGAACCACTGCGCCAATCAGCGGCGCAGTGGCCCTTTAAATCGCAGAGACCCGGCGCGCGCGCGCCCTAGGGAGCGGGGCCGCGCGCGCCGGGACAGAACAGACGGGGAGCGAGTCAGGTAGGAGAGCCGGGGTGCGCATCGCGAGCGGGCGCTACCCGCATCGCGAATCGCATCCCGGCTAGCAGCAGGATCGCAGCGCCCCGGGTCAGAGGACGTGACCGGGGCGCTGCAGCGGAGGAGGTGAAGCGAGCGCTCCGGGGAGGAGCGGGAACCCGGAGCGCTCGGCGTAACAGTACCCCCCCCCTTGGGTCTCCCCCTCTTCTTGGAGCCTGAGAACCTGAGGAGCAGACTTTTGTCGAGGATGTTGTCCTCAGGTTCCCAGGATCTCTCTTCAGGACCACAACCCTCCCAGTCTACTAAAAAAAAATTTTTTCCTCTGACCTTTTTGGCAGCCAAAATCTCCTTGACCGAGAAGACGTCCGAGGAGCCGGAAACAGGAGTGGGAGGAACAGATTTGGGAGAAAAACGGTTAAGGATGAGTGGTTTGAGAAGAGAGACGTGAAAGGCATTAGGGATACGAAGAGAAGGAGGAAGAAGAAGTTTATAAGAGACAGGATTAATTTGACACAGAATTTTGAAAGGACCAAGATAGCGTGGTCCCAACTTGTAGCTAGGGACACGGAAGCGGACATATTTAGCGGAGAGCCATACCTTGTCTCCAGGGGAAAAAACGGGGGGAGCTCTTCTTTTCTTATCCGCGAACCTCTTCATGCGTGAAGAAGCCTGTAAGAGAGAATTTTGGGTCTCTCTCCATATAATGGAAAGGTCACGAGAAATTTCATCCACAGCGGGCAGACCAGAGGGCAAGGGGGTAGGGAGGGGGGGAAGAGGGTGACGGCCGTACACCACGAAAAATGGGGATTTGGAGGAAGATTCAGAGACCCTGAAGTTATACGAGAATTCGGCCCATGGAAGGAGATCTGCCCAGTCATCCTGGCGGGAGGAAACAAAATGTCGCAAATAATCACCCAGGATCTGGTTAATTCTTTCTACTTGTCCATTGGACTGGGGATGATATGCAGAGGAAAAATTTAATTTAATCTTGAGTTGTTTACAGAGAGCTCTCCAGAATTTAGACACGAATTGGACCCCTCTATCCGAGACAATCTGCGTAGGCAACCCGTGAAGACGAAAAATGTGTACAAAAAATTGTTTAGCCAACTGAGGCGCAGAAGGAAGACCAGGAAGAGGAATGAAATGTGCCATTTTGGAGAATCGATCAACGACCACCCAAATAACGGTGTTGCCACGGGAAGGGGGTAAATCAGTAATAAAATCCATACCAATCAGAGACCAAGGCTGTTCGGGGACAGGCAGAGGATGAAGAAAACCAGCGGGCTTCTGGCGAGGAGTCTTATCCCGGGCACAGATAGTGCAGGCTCGCACAAAGTCCCCAACATCCGTCTCCAGAGTCGGCCACCAATAGAAGCGGGAGATGAGTTGCACAGATTTCTTGATGCCCGCATGACCTGCGAGATGGGAGGAGTGACCCCATTTGAGGATTCCGAGGCGTTGGCGTGGAGAAACAAAGGTCTTTCCTGGAGGAGTCTGTCTGATGGAGGCAGGAGAAGTGGAGATCAGGCAGTCAGGTGGAATGATGTGTTGCGGAGGGAGATCAACTTCTGAGGCATCCGAGGAACGAGAGAGAGCATCGGCTCTAATGTTCTTATCGGCAGGACGAAAGTGAATCTCAAAATTAAATCGGGCAAAGAACAGAGACCACCGGGCCTGGCGAGGATTCAGCCGTTGGGCCGACTGGAGGTAGGAGAGGTTCTTGTGGTCGGTGTAGATAATAACAGGAAATCTTGATCCCTCCAGCAGATGCCTCCATTCCTCAAGTGCTAATTTAATGGCTAGAAGCTCTCGATCCCCGATGGAGTAGTTCCTCTCCGCTGGAGAGAAGGTCCTAGAGAAAAAACCACAAGTGACAGCATGCCCGGAAGGATTTTTTTGTAGAAGAACAGCTCCAGCTCCTACTGAGGAGGCATCAACCTCCAATAGGAAGGGTTTGGAAGGGTCAGGTCTGGAGAGCACGGGAGCCGAAGAAAAGGCAGACTTGAGTTGTTTAAAGGAGTCTTCTGCTTGAGGAGGCCAGGACTTGGGATCAGCATTTTTCTTGGTTAAAGCCACGATAGGAGCCACAATGGTAGAAAAATGTGGAATAAATTGCCTGTAATAATTGGCGAACCCCAAAAAGCGTTGGATAGCACGGAGTCCGGAGGGGCGTGGCCAATTTAAGACGGCAGAGAGTTTGTCTGGATCCATCTGTAGTCCCTGGCCAGAGACCAAATATCCTAGAAAAGGAAGAGATTGGCATTCAAACAGACATTTCTCAATTTTGGCATAGAGTTGGTTGTCACGAAGTCTCTGAAGAACCATACGGACATGCCGGCGGTGTTCCTCTAGATTGGCAGAAAAAATTAGGATATCGTCCAGATATACCACAACACAGGAGTATAATAGATCACGAAAAATTTCATTGACAAAGTCTTGGAAGACGGCAGGGGCATTGCACAGTCCAAAGGGCATGACCAGATACTCAAAGTGTCCATCTCTGGTGTTAAATGCCGTTTTCCACTCGTCCCCCTCTCTGATGCGGATGAGGTTATAGGCGCCTCTTAAGTCCAATTTAGTGAAGATGTGGGCACCTTGGAGGCGATCAAAGAGTTCAGAGATGAGGGGTAAGGGGTAGCGGTTCTTAACCGTGATTTTATTAAGACCGCGGTAGTCAATGCAAGGACGTAGGGAGCCATCTTTTTTGGAGACAAAGAAAAATCCGGCTCCGGCAGGAGAGGAGGATTTACGGATAAAGCCCCTTTTTAGATTCTCCTGGACGTATTCGGACATGGCAAGAGTCTCTGGGGCAGAGAGAGGATAAATTCTGCCCCGGGGTGGAGTAGTACCCGGGAGGAGGTCGATAGGGCAATCATAAGGCCTGTGAGGAGGTAGAGTCTCAGCCTGTTTTTTGCAGAAAACATCCGCGAAGTCCATATAGGCCTTGGGGAGACCGGTTACTGGAGGAACCACAGGGTTACGGCAAGGGTTATTGGGAACCGGTTTTAGACAGTTCTTGGAACAAGAGGACCCCCAACTCTTGATCTCCCCAGTGGACCAATCCAGGGTTGGGGAATGAAGTTGAAGCCAGGGAAGTCCAAGAAGAATCTCCGAGGTGCAATTGGGGAGGACCAAAAGTTCAATCCTCTCATGATGAGATCCGATGCTCATAAGAAGGGGCTCCGTGCGGAAACGTATGGTACAGTCCAATCTTTCATTATTTACACAATTGATGTAGAGGGGTCTGGCGAGACTGGTCACTGGGATGTTGAACCTGTTGACGAGAGAGGCCAAAATAAAATTTCCTGCAGAACCAGAGTCCAAGAAGGCCACTGTAGAGAAGGAGAAGGCAGAAGCAGACATCCGCACAGGCACAGTAAGACGTGGAGAAGCTGAGTAGACATCAAGGACTGTCTCACCTTTGTGCGGAGTCAGCGTACGTCTTTCCAGGCGGGGAGGACGGATAGGACAATCCCTCAGGAAGTGTTCGGTACTAGCACAGTACAGGCAGAGGTTCTCCATACGGCGTCGTGTCCTCTCTTGAGGTGTCAGGCGAGACCGGTCGACCTGCATAGCCTCCACGGCGGGAGGCACAGGAACAGATTGCAGGGGACCAGAGGAGAGAGGAGCCGAGGAGACGAAACGCCTCGTGCGAACAGAGTCCATATCTTGGCGGAGTTCCTGACGCCTTTCAGAAAAACGCATGTCAATGCGAGTGGCTAGGTGAATAAGTTCATGTAGATTAGCAGGAATTTCTCGTGCGGCCAGAACATCTTTAATGTTGCTGGATAGGCCTTTTTTGAAGGTCGCGCAGAGGGCCTCATTATTCCAGGACAATTCTGAAGCAAGTGTACGGAATTGTACGGCATACTCGCCAACGGAAGAATTACCCTGGACCAGGTTCAACAGGGCAGTCTCAGCAGAAGAGGCTCGGGCAGGTTCCTCAAAGACACTTCGGATTTCCGAGAAGAAGGAGTGTACTGAGGCAGTGACGGGGTCATTGCGGTCCCAGAGCGGTGTGGCCCATGACAGGGCTTTTCCGGACAGAAGACTGACTACGAAAGCCACCTTAGACCTTTCAGTGGGAAACAGGTCCGACATCATCTCCAGATGCAGGGAACATTGGGAAAGGAAGCCACGGCAAAACTTAGAGTCCCCATCAAACTTATCCGGCAAGGATAAGCGTATCCCAGGAGCGGCCACTCGCTGCGGAGGAGGTGCAGGAGCTGGCGGAGGAGATGACTGCTGAAGCTGTGGTAGCAACTGTTGTAGCATAACGGTCAGTTGAGTCAGCTGTTGGCCTTGTTGCGCAATCTGTTGTGACTGCTGGGCGACCACCGTGGTGAGGTCAGCGACGACTGGCAGAGGAACTTCAGCGGGATCCATGGCCGGATCTACTGTCACGATGCCGGCTGGCAGGAGGTGGATCCTCTGTGCCAGAGAGGGATTGGCGTGGACCGTGCTAGTGGACCGGTTCTAAGCCACTACTGGTTTTCACCAGAGCCCGCCGCAAAGCGGGATGGTCTTGCTGCGGCGGTAGTGACCAGGTCGTATCCACTAGCAACGGCTCACCTCTCTGGCTGCTGAAGATAGGCGCGGTACAAGGGAGTAGGCAGAAGCAAGGTCGGACGTAGCAGAAGGTCGGGGCAGGCAGCAAGGATCGTAGTCAGGGGCAACGGCAGAAGGTCTGGAAACACTGGCAAGGGACACACAAGGAACGCTTTCACTGGCACTAAGGCAACAAGATCCGGCAAGGGAGTGCAAGGGAAGTGAGGTAATATAGGGAGTGCACAGGTGATAACTCTAATTGGAACCACTGCGCCAATCAGCGGCGCAGTGGCCCTTTAAATCGCAGAGACCCGGCGCGCGCGCGCCCTAGGGAGCGGGGCCGCGCGCGCCGGGACAGAACAGACGGGGAGCGAGTCAGGTAGGAGAGCCGGGGTGCGCATCGCGAGCGGGCGCTACCCGCATCGCGAATCGCATCCCGGCTAGCAGCAGGATCGCAGCGCCCCGGGTCAGAGGACGTGACCGGGGCGCTGCAGCGGAGGAGGTGAAGCGAGCGCTCCGGGGAGGAGCGGGAACCCGGAGCGCTCGGCGTAACAATATTCTTGTATACCGGAGACAGTATTATCATAGTTATATTCTGCTATATAGGAGACAGTATTATAGTAGTTATATTCTTGTATATAGGAGCAGTATTATAGTAGTTATATTCTTATATATAGGAGGCAGTATTTTAGTAGTTGTATGTTTGCATGTAGGAGAAAATTCTCAACTTCTCACCTTTTCCTGTAGATTATTACTAATAGTGATATATATATATATATATATATATATATATATATATATATATATATATATACTATAACATGGTGATGGACATTTCCGTTTATTCCATGGACGGCTCCTCACGGTTTGTGTCACTCCTGTATCAGACTTCTGAATCTGAGACAAACCTGATCTGATCTCCTTCTTTATAGTCCCGGTCCCTCCTGTCACACACAGTCACTATATTCGGCGGCTTCAGACGGTTGTTACCTGCCTGGATCTGCCTGATACAATTACTTCAATCCGCCGCTGACTCTTTGAGTGTCTCACTCTTCAAGCATGTAAAGCACAGATGGTCCATTGATTCCTATCTGACATTTTTCGGTTTTTTTTTTCTGAACGAGATAATTTTCAGAACTTTCATTCCTTGAAGGCTGAAATCCCATTAGGCGCAGATGTCACCATGTTGCCATTTTTTTTTTTGCCATTTTTCAGTTCATCATAAGCCTAAAATAAACTTGGGGACGGACAAGGTTATTTTTAGCTGAATGTACAGCTGGTTGCAATAAGCGATAACTCCAGACATAACAGCTGCATTCTGGGTAAGGGTATAATGCCGCCCGAACGAAATCATCTTGTAACAATGTATATTTAATGTGTCATTACCTATCAGCACAGCGGTTCTTTAATGTAGGACATCTCATAGCACAATGGATATAGAGGAAGGCGAGATCACTTAACCAGAAGACAGGCTGAGGACTAGGTCGTGTCCCAATTCGCACGCATGTTCTCTCGTTTGTCTTTACTGTAGTGATGTGATTAGGGCTGCTAAGAAAAAAGATGCTGGATTTTGGGACCGTCTGGCATTGGGTACCACATTGAGCAAACTAAACCCATGCAGAATTTTCTTGTGGTATATAATTTTTTCTTTGCAGAGAGGAGAACTGGGGGTTCTGTATATATATATCTACTTTATATTCTGATCCCATATAGATAGCAGCAGCAGTATATAGATAGAGCTAAACGGGAGGTGTATAACTACTATATATACTGATACTATAGAGATAGTAGCAGTATACAGAAAGAGCTGAAGGGGAAGGGTACAACTACTTTAAATCCTGATCCAATAGAGATAGCAGCAGTATACAGATAGAGCTGGAGGGGAGGTGTAAAACTACTATTTATCCTGATCCTATAGAGATAGCAGCAGTATACAGATAGAGCTGGAGGGGAGGTGTATAACTATTATATATCCTGATCCTATAGAGATAGCAGCAGCATACAGATATACCTGGAGGGGAGGTGTAAAACTACTATTTATCCTGATCCCATAAAGATAGCAGCAGTTGTATACAGAAAGAGCTAAAGGGGAGGAGTACAACTAATTCATATCATAATCCCATAGAGATAGCAGACACAATATACAGATAAAGCTGGAGGGGAGGTGTATAACTACTATTTATCCTGATCCCATAGATATAGCAGCAGCAGTATACAGATAGAGCTGAAGGGGAATGGTACAACTACTATATATCCTGATCGCATAGAGATAGCAGCAGCAGTATACAGATAGAGCTGGGGGAGGTGTATAACTAGTATATATCCTGATCCCATAAAGATAACAGCAGCAGTATACAGATAGAGCTGGGGATTTCATTTATAACTGCTATATATTTTCTGATCCCAAAGAGATAGCAGCAGTATACAGATAGAGCTGGAGGTTCATAACAGACAGAATGTTATATGCAGAACAGTTTATTTTGAAAAATCATCTGAAATGACAGTCATATTGTATTGTGTTTGTCCGGACAGCATTGATATGTTTTTAATGGCAGGTTTGTGGATGCAGCTTTAGATGCAACTGGAGAATAAGAGTGGATGAAATTCGAGATCAGTAAAAATGTATCTACTGAAGATTCTATGAGGAGCTGATCTGTAGTGATACCTACATGAGGATAAAGCCACCATGAAGAGTTTTTAATTTATCTTATGTGAGGATAGAAGCCAAATAAGGGGTTAATATTTAATTTCGTATAATCATCAGTTTATAACGTTACAGAGATTTTCTATCAGATTGAAGGATCTTTAAAAATTGATACATGAGCCAATAGACAGGATACATTCGAAGCTTAACTAAAACACCAAATATGCCCTTTTCTTGGTAAAATAACCTTCCGGCGCGATCAAATATCTTTTTAAGCAGCTCCAATAAGTGATGGCGACTTTTATGGCGGGTACTTCTTCAAAAACTGACGGAAGAGATGGGTCTGATGTAATTGTCGCTCTCGTACAATCCATCATCCTATCTGATACCTCGCGGTCTCCTCCTCCTCGTAGTAATCTCCGGTTCCTTGTATCAATCTATGACAAGCGCTAAACATCTGGCGCCCGTCCGCACCGCCGAGGTTCCTTCTTCCTGGTGATTTGTGGCTTTTTTAATGGCTTCAGACAGTGACCCATGTAAATGAGGCAGTCTTACAACGCCCGCTGCAGATTCTCCGTCGCCATCCTCACTTATTGTGTTCGTGTCTAAAAAAATTAGACCGGGCATTTTTAATCATGAGCGGATCCCATGTCGCTCAATGTATCGAGTTTTTATTTTCCAAATGCTTGGAAGTCAATTAGAAGAATGGCGCGTGGAGAAGGTTGTCCCGCTTGGCCGGATTCCGCATCTTTGTTTCTACAATTCCTGTAAATACAATTAAATCATTGGAACAGATTCTTCAGATTTGGCTATGCGGTTTGCCGACAGCTTGGCATTGATTCTTTATGGATGTTTCATACCGAGTTGGCGTCTCTTGACCCAAGGATTGTTCTATTGACTTTTACAACATATTTGGCCATGGATGAGAAGTTTCCAGAAAGTCTCCTGGTTCCTCATCACTGGACGCTGCTCAAATATCTTAGATTTTCCTAAATTCCCAACCATCTATGGTGACCAAAGATCATACATTGACCTCTACCCAGATTCTAAAGATTTCGAAGGGAATTAGTTTTGCACAAAATTGTTTTGAAATGTATCTGTTGTATTTTATGACACTAATGGATGTCATTTGGGATGTGAAGGAACATATGTTGTGTACACCATTTTCTTTTATGACCTATTTGGATCCTTTAAAGTCAATTGGATGACAGATTTGGCACTCAGTAAAACTCCATGTTTATTGCAGGTCTAAAACAGGATACGCTGGACCATGATAAAATCAAGCAGTCAATTTGTGGTGTCTGATGCGTTTCGGGTACATGACTCTTTTACGAATCCTGAAAGGTTTTGAAAAAGGGTCATATACCCGAAACATGTCCATTAGTGTATCAATACAGGACACACTGGAACATGATAAAATGAAACAGTCAGATTGTTGCTGTTGACGTGTTTCGGGTACAGGACCCTTTTACGAAACTTGAAAAGTTTCGTAAAATGGTCATGTATCTGAAACACGTCCATTAGTGTATCAATGCAGATACTCGTAAAGGGGTCATGTACCCGAAATGCGTCAACCATTGTAGCAATACAGGATACACTGGAACATGAGAAAATCAAGCAGTCAATTTGTGGCGGCTGACGCATTTTGGGTACATGACCCTTTTACAAAACCTGAAAGGTTTTGGAAAGGGTCATGTACCTGAAACACACCCATTTATGTATCAATACAGGACACACTGGAACATGATAAAATCAGTCAGATTGTTGATGTTGATGCATTTCGGGTACATGACCCTTTTACGAAACCTGAAAGGTTTCGTAAAAGGGTCATGTACCCGAAACACGTCCATTAGTGTATCAATACAGGTTATCGTAAAAGGGTCATGTATCCGAAATGCATCAAACAGTGTATCAATACAGGATACATTGGAACATGATAAAATCAAGCAGTCAACTTGTTGCGGTTGACACATTTCGGGTACATGACCCTTTTACGAAACCTGAAAGGTTTTGAAAAAGGGTCATGTACCAGAAACACGTCCATTAGTGTTTCAATACCGGATACACTAGAACATGATAAAATGAAACAGTCAGATGGTTGCTGTTGACACGTTTCGGGTACATGATCCTTTGACGAAACCTAACAAGTTGACTGCTTGATTTTATCATGTTCTAGTGTATTCTGTATTCGGTTTTATATCTGCAATAAACATGGAGAAGTAGGCTACGATCAGTCATGTTGATTTACTTTTGTTGGGCGCAACTTTGTTTTGTAATCGGAAATAACAGAAACCTCATTGCAATTTTGTGATTTGTCAAATGTTTGGGAAAATCAAAACAAATCCAGTTTCTGCTGTAATATCTCTATCTCTATCCTTGATTTCCCGCTTCTTCGACAGATGATGTCAGGAGGCTCTGATTCTCCTTAGAGATTGGTGGGTTCAGTTGACTTTAGTCTAATGTGTATGGCCAACTTGAGCCGCAGGTAAAAAATGTTGAGAACCAAAGGCAGAATCGAAAAGATCGGGTATAGATATTGGATATGCCCAATGCTTCCTACCCAGTTTCAAAGCTTGGGTCTTGGAGCTTAAAGGAGTACTCCAGCCCTAGACATCTTATCCCCTATCCTTTGGAAAAAATGTCTGATCCTGGGGTCCCACCTCTGGGAACCCCAGCGATCTCTCCTGCAGTACCCCCTGTCATCTGGTGCACGGAGCCGCCTCTTGACGTCACTCCCCGTCCCTTTAATGCAAGTCTATGGGAGGGGGCGTGACGTCACGATCCACTGGCCCCTGCATCGCCAGTCATCAGTTTACTCTGTGCACCAGATAACAGGGGGTGCTGCAGGAGAGATTGCTAGGGTTCCCAGCGGTGGGACCCCTGCGATTAGACTTTTTGCATAGGGGATAAGATGTCTAGGGGCAGAGTACCCCTTTAAGACGATCTCCCAACATTAGCTGGGGTCCAATTTGTCAAATCTGACTGTTCGATTAATTTCAGATCCCAATTCAGATTATGAAGTGCCCCGATTGCCCAATTCATAGTATGTACAGCAGCAAGGACTCTTGTCAAAGGTAGGGGTCCCTGCTCTTGTACAGTACACCAAGTGGCTTGGCTGGGTGCAGAGACCCCCAGACCGTCAAATGTATTTTGTAGAAACAAATCTGAAATTAATCCCCAAAAAGTTTTGATACTAAGGAATCCGAACTGTGGTGAAATTTGAGCCAAATCGAATTCGTACTGAATTGATTTGCGCATTTCTACTCATTCACCCTCTTGAAGACCAATTGAAGGAGAATCAAGATTGAGCTATGATTATCCAGCATTCTTAAAGTCTACAATGGTAAATAGGTTGTCAGAGACTTACCTTCTCTCGCTTCTGTAAGGTGGTTGCCGGGAGAGTCCCAACGTAACTATCATTGCCACTCATAACTTGCTTCAAAGGCCTGGTTAGCCAATCAGGTGGTGAGAGATTTGGGCCAAGTAATTACGGCAACAGTGCTCGTACAACATTTAAAAGGGCATCTGATATGCCTGTGATTGTGGTCAGTACCCTCATAAGCGTTACTTGTGACCCTGACTATTGCCTGTTTTCTGACCTTGCCTCTTGTCTGACGATTATGACTCTACTCTAATGGCTTCAGCCCTGCTTTGTATTACTCTAGTACTTATTTAGTACTGCATTGTTCTCCTGGTTCTGAACCTCTGGTTTGTTTCTGGTTATCCCTTTATGTTCTTATTCTGTCCTTGGCATGTCCATGTGTTATTGACCTTGCCTGTCTGACTCCTCCTCTAGCGCCTGTACACTTAGTGAGTGTAGAGACCATCGCCCAGTTGAGGGTCTTTGTTTAGGGTGGATCATCCCTGTTAGTAGGAACAGTGGCTGGGGTAAGAGTAGGGCTGCACTGCTCCCTACATATAATGACATATAACAGAGTTTGGGGGGAAAAAAGGATCACGCCGGGCACCCGGTGCATTAACCAAGATACAACGTAGATACTGTATATTTGTGCAATCTGTGCAATATTGCATATAACCCAAAGTGTGTGGGTAGGGGTGTAGGGTGATGTCCTGGAGTGCTGCTCGTAGGGAGGTGGAATCTGATCGGGGTCTGAACACAAAAGGCACATACTGTACATAAACAAAAACCAATAGAAAAGTCCCTCTTTAGGCGCTGCTTCTCCTATGGAATCACATGAACAATGGAATAATGATAAAGAAATCTGTTTATTGACCAAATACTCATTTCGGGTAGATCCCCCCTTCTTCAGATTGGTCTCGGTTACCAGTCTAAAAAAGAGTGTTCTACACAAAATGCGTAATTGGTCAATAAACAGATTTCTTTATCATTATTCATGTGATTCCGAAGAAGAAGCACCATTGGTTTTTATTTTATGTTTATTATGACATATGTCTTTTTATACAGCATTTACGAATAATGGCAAGCCTAAGCCAATACATTGAAAGACCTGCAGGACAACTAACCACATTGGATATCACCTAGAGATGAGCGAACTTACAGTAAATTCGATTCGTCACGAACTTCTCGGCTCGGCAGTTGATGACTTTTCCTGCATAAATTAGTTCAGCTTTCCGGTGCTCCGGTGGGCTGGAAAAGGTGGATACAGTCCTGGGAGACTCTTTCCTAGGAATATATCCACCTTTTCCAGCCCACCGGAGCACTGGAAAGCTGAACTAATTTATGCAGGAAAAGTCAGCAACCGCCGAGCCGAGAAGTTCGTGACGAATCGAATTTACTGTAAGTTCTCTAATCTCTAATGTCACTCAATCACTGATATCATAGAGACCATTGCTCAGAATGGAAACCAGTTGGCAATAGAGGACATTTCAAGGACACATTGTATCTATATACAATATATATATATATATATATATATATATATATATATATTTATTAAGATTTTAGGTTTGTATATTTACCAGCCCCATCCCTCCAGACCAGTTGTTCTGCCTAGTTACTTGGCCTGTGTGAACTGCGTCCTTCAGGCAATTACGTGACAACAGAGAAGACCTCGGCTAATAAAGATTAATTACTTTCCTGGCTAATAGCTCCTTTGTACTTTAACAGAAAGAGCAAAAAAAATCTGCAAGATGCCATTAATATACATCAAAGCCCGGGATTAATGAGCTGGATAATATACATGAAATAATGGGAGTCTTCATAGGCGGCTATAGACGCCGGACACACACTCAGGCTCGGAGATGCGTCATGTGTGGGGTCAGTGATGTCACGGTGATGTCACAGGGGCTCGTGTGATCTCACCCACACCCAGGGACTGTCTGGTTTAACCCCTTTTTTGTCATCTCCAGATGATGTCGGGGTCCCTAGATCTGTGGGTCAAGCAGTTTTACACTATGAGGTGTTTCAATTGTTGGTCCTACCATTGATTTCAGACTAAGTACTAATTTTTTTGATCTTTTTACAGGGAGCGGCTTCTATTTCCTAAAATTCCCTTACAGGATAGTCCACAAGCTATCACACGTTAAAGGAGTACTCCGCCCCTAGACATATTATTCCCTATCCAAAGGATAGGGGATAAGGTGTCTGATCGCGGGGGACCCCCCCACATCTCGGCTGCAGCACCCCAGACATCCGGTGCACAGATCGAACTAAGCTACGTGACGGATGACTGGCGATGGCGAGCGGAGGCTTAAAACGTCATGGTCACGCCCGCTCGTGACATCACGACCACGCCCCCTCAATGCAAGTCTAGGGGAGGGGGCGTGATGGCCGTCACGCCCCCTCCCATAGACTTGCATTGAGGGGGTGTGGCCGTGACATCACGAGTGGGCGTGACCGTGAAGTCAGGAGCCTCCAGAGCTGCACCCGATGCTCTAAACGAACACCGGGTGCAGCGGCGGGACCCCCGCAGGATAGTCCACAAGCTATCACACGTTAAAGGGGTACTACGCCCCTAGACATATTAACCCCTATACAAAGGATAGGGGATAAGATGTCTGATCGCAGGGGTCCTGCCGCTGGGGACCCCCCCCCCCCCAAACATCTCGGCTGCAGCACCCCAGACATCTGGTGCACAGAGCGCACTTCGCTCTGTGACGGATGACTGGCGATGGCGAGTGGAGGCTTGAAACGTCATGGTCACGCCCGCTCGTGATGTCACGGTCACGCCCCCTCAATGCAAGTTTATGGGAGGGGGCGTGACGCCCCCTCCCATAGACTTGCATTGAGGGGGCGTGTCCATCACATCACGAGTTAGCGTGACCGTGAAGTCAGGAGCCTCCAGAGCTGCACCCGACGCTCTAAACAAACACCGGGTGCAGCGGCGGGACCCCGGCAATCATACAATTTATCCCCTATCTTTATAAGATGTCTAGGGGCAGAATACCCCTTTAATGGCACGGGGCATACATGTGCCCTTGTCATCAACAAGGAGTATGAAGCGTGCACTCTCGAGCATAGTATGCTTTATACCCAGTGAGTAATGGCTGCTATCTTGCCGATGGCTGACATTAACCCTTTAGATGCTGCGATCAAAGACGATCATGGCATCTAAAACGCAAGAAGTGCTGGAGGTTTGGGCGTTCTCCTAGCACGGCATTGTTCAATGTTTAATTACGGTATCCACCCTTTTGCATTTTCCAAATAAAATATTTGGTATTTCCGCGTGCAGAAATGTCTGAACTATTAAAATATAACATTATTGAAACCGTATGGTGAATGGCGTAAATGTAAAAAAAAAAAAAAAAATACCAAAGTCCAGAATTGCTGATTTTTGGTCTCATCACCAACATTTTAGGAACTGTCCGGTGTCAGAGAGCACTGTGGTCAGACAGAAAAGAAATTCAAAAAGAAAAGAACTTCCTCTGGAGCATACAGCAGCTGATAAGTACTGGAAGGATTAACATTTTTAAATAGAAGTAATTTACAAATCTGTTTAACTTTCTGGCACCAGTTGATTTAAACAAAACTGTTTTCCAGTGGAGTACCCCTTTAAATCATTGGTCTATAAAGACCAAAGCTGTAAGAGCATGATGGGGGTTGTAGTTCTTCTATGGCAGTAGAGCAGCAGGTTGGGGTGAGTCTTCTGAAGATCCTCTCTATGACATGCATGAAGCTGTAAGTCTACTGCCCGTGTCCATTCAGGTGCTCTTAGATCAATGGCGCGGCGCTGACCCCGGGTTAATTGCTGATCGCTTCTTCCCAGTACATTTTATTTCATTCCTTTCTTATTTGCATCAGGGCCCGCTGCGGCGCGGTGTCAGGGAGGGGCAGATTGGTGGGAGTTTAATGCGCTTAGGAGTAGAATATATGAACACGGGATCATACAAATGAACCTGAAATCAGAAAATCGATAAGAGCGATGATGTGTGCGCCAAAGCTCCTGTGTATTGCTGCTTAACATATCTGTGGAGGACGTTCCATGGGGATCGGGATGGAATACATTAACCACAGTCTACAGTCAACATATTACATTGTATCTGAATAAATCAGAAAAAATCTGTTTTGCGTAACTTATGCACTTCTTCCGGCCTCTAAGAGGCTACAACCGGTCGTTTTGCGTAACAGGTGCACTTCTTCCGGGCTCAAAAAGGCTACAACAGGTCATTTTATTCAACTGGTGCATTTCTTCTGGCCTTTAAGAGGCTTCAACCAGTCATTTCGCGCAACAGGTGCCCTTCTTCCTGCCTTTAAAAGGCCACAACTGGTCATTTTGTGAAACAGGTGCACTTCTTCCTGCCTTTAAAAGGCTACAACTGGTCATTTTGTGCAACAGGTGCACTTCTTTTGGCCTCTAAGAGGCTACAACCGGTAGTTTCGTGCAACAGGTGCACTTCTTTTGGCCTCTAAGAGGCTACAACTGGTCGTTTCGCGCAACAAGTGCACTTCTTCCTGCCTTTAAAAGGCTACAACTGGTCATTTTGTTCAACAGGTGCACTTCTTTTGGCCTCTAAGAGGCTAAAACTGGTAGTTTTGTGCAACAGGTGCCCTTCTTCCGGCCTCTAAGAGGCTACAACCGGTAGTTTCGTGCAACAGGCGCACTTCTTTTGGCCTCTAAGAGGCTACAACTGGTCTTTTCGCGCAACAGATGCACTTCTTCCTGCCTCTAAAAGGCTACAACTGGTCGTTTTGTGCAACAGGTGCACTTCTTTCGGCCTCTGAGAGGCTACAACCAGTAGTTTTGCGCAACAGGTGCACTTCTTCTGGCCTCTAACAGGCTTCAACCAGTCATTTTGCGCAATAGGTGCCCTTCTTCCGGCCTCTAAGAGGCTACAACCAGTTGTTTGGTGAAACAGGTGTCCTTTTTCCGGCCTCTAATAGGCTACAACCAGTAGTTTCGTTTTACAGATGCACTTCTTCTGGCCTCTAATAGGCTACAACTGGTAGTTTTGCGCAACAGGTGTCCTTCTTCTGGCCTCTAATAGGTTACAACTGGTAGTTTTGCGCAACAGGTGCACTTCTTCTGGCCTCTAAGAGGCTACAACCGAAAGTTTTGTGCAACAAGTGCACTTCTTTCGGCCTCTAAGAGGCTACAACTGGTAGTTTTGTGCAACAGGAGCCTCTGAGCCCCCCCAACCCCCCCCATGCCATTCCCGGATCTCTCATTTATTCTGGTATTTTTTGTCCCTTTTGCTTCTTCCGTGCACCACCGCAGTACTAAATTTGACACAATGGATTGTGGTTTCATGAGATCCCATTGTTAGTAAAAAAAAATTTCCACTTGGGCTATGTTATGCTATGCTATGTTAATGCTATCACATTATCCTCTGCACTACTCTAGAAAACCAGGGATGTTAGTATTAACCTTAGCACTACCCAAGACCACCAGGAATGTTACAATTTTTATCTGCAATACTCTAAACTACACGGAAGGTTACCATTATTCTATGCACTACTGTAGACCACCAGGGAGGATGCCAATACCCTCTGCACTACTCTAGACCACCAGGATAATTACCTTATCCTCTGCACTACTCTAGACCACAAGGGATGTAACCAAGAACCCCTGCACTACTTGAGAACACCAGAGGATTTACCATTAAAGGGGTACTTTTAAACATTTTTTTTAAATCAACTGGTGCCAGTTAAACACATTTGTAAATGACTTCTGTTAAAAAAAATCTTAATCCTTCCAGTACTTATCAGCTGCTGAATGCTACATAGCAAATTATTGTCTTTTCTTGTCCACATTGCTCTCTGCTGACACCTCTGTCCGTATCAGGAACTGTCCAGAGCAGCATAGGTTTGCAATGGGGATTTTCTCCTGCTCTGGACAGTTCCTGATACGGGCATCAAGTGTCAGCAGAGAGCACTGTGGACAAGACAAAAAAGAAATTAAAAAAGAAGAGAATTTCCCCTGTAGCATACAGCTGCTTAAAAGTCCTGGAAGGGTAAAGATTTTTTAATAGAAGTCATTTACAAATCTGTTTAACTTTCTGGCACCAGTTGATTTAAAAAAAAATGTTTAAAAGTACCCCTTTAATGGTAAATCCTCTGGTGTTCACAAGTAGTGCAGGGGTTCTTGGTTACATCCCTTGTGGTCTAGAGTAGTGCAGAGGATAAGGTAATTATCCTGGTGGTCTAGAGTATTGCAGTGGGTATTGGCATCCTTAATGTTTTCCACCGGAGTACCCCTTTAAATCCTGCATTGCCCTAGACCACAAGAAATGTTACCATTAACCCCTACACAACTGTAGACTATTAGAGATGTTTCTAACTATGAAAGGGAAACCTTGCCAGTGCAAGGGGGCCCAAATGATGGGAGCCCTATTGCTTGGTTGTCTGAGGACCCCCCCCCCCCCCCCTAGTGAGTGTGTAACCTATTCATTTCCTAAGGCCCTTGTGCAGCTGAATTGGTTAAGCGGCCAATATGTTCACCTCCGACCGCAGTTCTAAGTTAAACAACAGATAACACATGGCGACCATAGGAGCCACGCCAAATGCCAAACTCATCTCTCCTGCATCTCTTACATAACTAAAAAGCCATTCAATGTGTCTGTCTTGTTGTGTAATGTGAAGTCAGAGGATAGGGGAACAGCCGGTGTGTGTGGGCTCGGATAATTTTGGATATAACGTTGCGCAGTATACAACACTGATTGCCAGTAAGCAGCGAAACACATTCCAGTGCATGGACAGGATGTTCTTGGCGCCCGCGGTGGTTTGATTGGGAAATTAGGGCCTTTCTGTCGTTTCTAAGACCCACTTTACTCAGGGGCTTCATTAAGACTGGGAACAGTACAAGCCCCGGCGTCTCACCACTTCTGAAAAGACACTGTCTCCGTGTTGTTTGCATCTCGCAAAAAGTAAGTCTTGATTTCTTCGTAGCACTTCTCATGCCAGGCGAATTAGAAATGGGTGCATTGAGTATATCATGTTGCAAAACTACAACTCCCAGCATGCCCGGACAGCCAACGGCTGTCCGGGCATGCTGGAAGTTGTAGTTTTGCAACATCTGAAGGTCCATAGTTTGAAGAGCACTGTATTAAACAAATATGTCACTACGTGTTTCACCCAAATAGTGGTGGCATCATCAGGGGACAGACTGAGAATAAAAAGGAACAAGTGGAATAAACATAGGATAATTGCCAAATATTTTAACATATACTAGAAATAAGAAGCATAGAAACTATTAGAGACGATCAGGCTGGAAATTGTAGTTTTGCAACAGAGACTGCTGCACTAAACAAACATGTCACTACGTGTTTCATCGAGATGGTGGTGGAATCATCAGGGGACAGACTGGGAACAAAGGACCGAGTAGAATCAATATGGTATAATTGCCCAATATACTAAAATATACAATAAATAAGAACCATATAAACTATTAGAGATGACCTGTCTGGAATTTGAAGTTTTGCAACATCTGGAGGTCCACAGTTTGGAGGCCACTGTGTTAAACAAATATGTCACTATGTGTTTCACCCAAATGATGGTGGCATCATCAGGGGACAGACTGGGAACTAAGGGCCAAGTAGAATCAGCATAGGTTAATTGCCCAATATAATAACATACAGTATAGAAGAAATAAGAACCATAAAAACTATTAGAGATGACAAGACTGAAAGTTGTTTCGGCTGTGGCACCCTACGCTCCATGCCGGATGACTGGCTATGTGAGGCAGAGGCTCGTGCCGTCACGGCAACACCCCGCTTGTGCCATCACGTCCACATCCCTCAATGCAAGTCTATGGGAGGGGGCCATCACACCCCCTCCAATAGACTTGCATTGAATGGACGTGGCCTTCGGCGCAGCACCCAACGCTCGAAACAAACGCTGGGTGCAACAGGGAGATCACAGGGGTCCACAGCAGCGGGATCCCCGTGATCAGACATCTTATCCTCTATCCTTTGAATAGAGGATAAGATGTCTAGGGATGGAGTACCCCTTTAAATGGGCACTGTCACCAACTTTTTTTGTTGTTGATATGTTGTAGTACTTATGCACTACAGCATATCTCTAATATAGTTTAATTATTATTATTTTTTTAATTAACATACTGTATTTTACATTTGAAAATCGGCCACTAGGGGTCTCCCTCCTAGTGGCTGGCTGCAGCCTGGCATGATGTCACGCCTGAATTCGGACCAATGCCGGCCGGGCAATCGGTCCGAATTCACTCAGGCTGCACTCGCACCCTGCCTGTCAATCAGACAGGCGGGAGCGAGTGCTGTGAACAGAAGAAGCGCGCATTGGCTCCCCTGCTCCCTGGCCTTGCACGCCGGCCCCACCTCTTGGCATCCCGTTGCTGCTGCCGAACTGTCCTGCAGTTTGGTAAGAGGGGGAGTGGGTTGCGCGGTGGGGTTCAAGTAGCAGGGCCCGGGGGGGGGGGGGGTATTATAGCATTGATTGTCGCGATGTTCTGGGGGGGTGTACTATAGCGTTAATTGTCGCGGGGTTCGGGGGTGTATTATAGCGTTAATTGTCACGGGGTTCGGGGGGGTGTATTATAGCGTTAATTGTCGCGGGGTACGGGGGGGGTTTATTACAGCGTTAATTGTCGCAGCAAAGTAACTGACAAGCGTGGGGGGGGGGGGTTGCACCGCGGCCATGGAAGGATATTGTTTTTAACACAGGGTGCCTCCAGTTGTTTCAACACTGCAACTCCCAGCATGCCCTGACCGCCAATAGATGTCAATAGATGGGAGTTGTAGTGGTGAAAAAGCTGGAGGCACCCGGTGTAGAAGAACTAAGGGCGGAAGTCGGCCCTCCCAGCAGGCATCAGTGATGTCACCTCTGCTTGGGAAGTCTGCCTGGTAGTTGGCACACTACCAGGCAGACAAAAATACATTTTTAATATAGTAAAAAAAAATTAAAGGCAGGGAGGGGGTTAGGGATAGGTGGGCAATAGGCAGGGACAGAAAAAAAAGGATGGTGGGAGCTACTCTTTACGTGTACTGGTACGTGGAGCGGCTAACATTTTCTACCTCGCTGCCTCCCATTGCTAGCTATTTAGATACAAATTGGACATTTTTGCAAGCAAAAGAAAATCTTTATTTTTTCATGTTTATGTCTGAGGCGCCACAATTGTGGAGGCGCACGGGAAATGGTAGAACGCGAGGCTCGGAATAATTGAGAATTTTACCTGTCATTTCTAGGCCAGATAAAGTAAAACGGTGAACGTTACAAGTGTCTGCGGAGAGGACGGCCTCGTGCTGCCGGTAATTAATGGAGATCTTGCTGATGAGGAATGAAAACCCTTTATAGGCGTATGCAGCGACACGCTGATAGCACCCGGGGGACGCTTTAAGAAATCAGCTGTTATGTTATTTATCAAGGGAGGACACATTCACATGCATGGATGCGGGAGCATATGGAATTATTTGCTTTAGTGATAATAGTGCAAAGCTATTCCGGGTAGGGAATTAGGTACCTGGCTGCGAGAAAAAAACACTATAGCTTCATAATGCCGCCTGTTCAGCGACTGTGACTGCAGAATATGATTACTCTAATAACCACATAAGAATAGAGCAGTACTTCACAACCATGGGACCTCCAGCTGTTGCAAAACTACAACTCCCAGCAAGCCCAGATAGCTTTCGGCTGTCCGGGCATGCTGGGATTTGTAGTTTTACAAGAGCTGGAGGCACCCTGGTTGCTATGTATAGTGGTTGAGTAGGTGGTATGTGTCACAGAAACCTCAACATCATGCTAGAAACCAAAGTTTCCAGCAGTATATAACTACTATAATACTGCTCCTATATACAAGAATATAACTACTATATTATTGCTCCTATATACAAGAATATAACTACTATAATACTGCTCGTATATACAAGAATATAACTACTATAATACTGCTCCTATATACAAGAATATAACTACTATAATACTACTGCTCCTATATACAAGAATATAACTACTATAATACTGCTCCTATATACAAGAATATAACTACTATAATACTGCTCCTATATACAAGAATATAACTACTATAATACTACTGCTCCTATATACAAGAATATAACTACTATAATACTGCTCCTATATACAAGAATATAACTACTATAATACTGCTCCTATATACAAGAATATAACTACTATATTATTGCTCCTATATACAAGAATATATCTACTATAATACTGCTCCTATATACAAGAATATAACTACTATAATACTGCTCCTATATACAAGAATATAACTACTATAATACTGCTCCTATATACAAGAATATAACTACTATAATACTGCTCCTATATACAAGAATATAACTATTATAATACTGCTCCTATATACAAGAATATAACTGCTATAATACTCCTCCTATATACAAGAATATAACTACTATAATACTGCTCCTATATACAAGAATTTAACTACTATAATACTGTTCCTATATACAAGAATATAACTACTATAATACTGCTCCTATATACAAGAATATAACTACTATAATACTGCTCCTATATACAAGAATATAACTACTATAATACTGCCTCCTACATACAAGAATATAACTACTATAATACTGCTCCTATATACAAGAATATAACTACTATAATACTGCTCCTATATACAAGAATATAACTACTATAATACTGATCCTATATACAAGAATATAACTACTATAATACTGATCCTATATACAAGAATATAACTACTATAATACTGCTCCTATATATAAGAATATAACTACTATAATACTGCCTCCTATATACAAGAATATAACTACTATAATACTACCTCCTATATACAAGAATATAACTACTATAATACTGCTCCTTGTCACGATGCCGGCTGGCAGGTAGTGGATCCTCTGTGCCAGAGAGGGATGGCGAGGACCGCGCTAGTGGACCGGTTCTAAGCCACTACAGGTTTTCACCAGAGCCCGCCGCAAAGCGGGATGGTCTTGCTGCGGCGGTAGTGACCAGGTCGTATCCACTAGCAACGGCTCACCTCTCTGGCTGCTGAAGATGCTGAAGATAGGCGAGGTACAAGGGAGTAGGCAGAAGCAAAGTCGGACGTAGCAGAAGGTCGGGGGCAGGCGGCAAGATTCGTAGTCAGGGGAGATAGCAGGAGATCTGGTACACTGGCTATAAACACACAAAACGCTTTCACTAGGCACAAGGGCAACAAGATCCGGCAAGGAAGTGCAAGGGAGGAGACTAGATATAGCCAGGGAACAGGTGGGAGCCAATTAAGCTAATTGGGCCAGGCACCAATCATTGGTGCACTGGCCCTTTAAATCTCAGGGAGCTGGCGCGCGCGCGCCCTAGAGAGCGGAGCCGCGCGCGCCAGCACATGACAGCAGGAGACGGGAACGGGTAAGTGACCTGGGATGCGATTCGCGAGCGGGCGCGTCCCGCTGTGCGAATCGCATCCCCAACGGCCAGGACAGGGCAGCGCTCCCGGTCAGCGGGACCGACCGGGGCGCTGCGGAGAGAGAGACGCCGTACGCGCTCCGGGGAGGAGCGGGGACCCGGAGCGCTAGGCGTAACAGTACCCCCCCCCTTAGGTCTCCCCTTCCCTTTGTCTGGTAACTGCCTCCCCTGGGATGAGGACACCGGGAAAGGATGGAGGGATTCCTCAACAGCAGGCGGAACAGCAGGAGTAGGGATGGGGAGGGAGGGCAGAGGGCGAGACTTGGCACGGGGCAGTGTGACACCAGGACGAGGGCCAAGAGGGGACACAGAGGTTTGCCTGATGGGACTGGGAGGGGGGGAGAGGTATTTCTTGTGGCAGGCAGAGTCCTTAATGACCTTAGGGGGACCGGATACAGGAGGAACCACAGGGTCACGGCAGGGAGTACTGGGGACCGGTTGAAGGCAGTCCTTGGAACAAGAGGGACCCCAACTCTTGATCTCCCCAGTGGACCAATCCAGGGTTGGGGAATGGTGTTGAAGCCAGGGTAGTCCAAGGAGAACTTCAGAAGTGCAATTAGGAAGGACAAAAAATACAATTTCCTCGTGATGAGGTCCGATGCACATTAGGAGGGGCTCCGTGCGATAACGCACGGTGCAGTCCAATCTGGCTCCGTTGACCGCGGAAATGTGGAGTGGCTTGACAAGACGGGTCACCGGAATGCGGAATTTATTCACTAAGGACTCCCGAATAAAATTCCCAGAAGCTCCAGAGTCCAGGCAGGCCACGGCTGAGAGGGGAGAGCTGGCTGACGTAGAAATCCGAACAGGCACCGTGAGACGTGGAGAAGTCGACTTAGCATCAAGAGACGCCACACCCACGAGAGCTGGGTGCGAGCGTGCGTTTCCCAGACGTGGAGGACGGATTGGGCACTCCACCAAAAAATGTTCAGTACTGGCACAGTACAGACAAAGATTCTCTTCCTTACGGCGATTCCTCTCTTCCAGGGTCAGGCGAGACCGATCCACTTGCATGGCCTCCTCGGCGGGAGGCCTAGGCGCAGATTGCAGTGGAGACTGTGGGAGAGGTGTCCAGAGATCTAAGTCTTTTTCCTGGCGGAGCTCTTGATGCCTCTCAGAAAAACGCATGTCAATGCGAGTGGCTAGATGAATGAGTTCATGCAGGTTAGCAGGAGTCTCTCGTGCGGCCAGAACATCTTTAATGTTGCTGGATAGGCCTTTTTTAAAGGTCGCGCAGAGGGCCTCATTATTCCAGGAAAGTTCAGAAGCAAGGGTACGGAATTGTATGGCGTACTCGCCAACGGAAGAATTACCCTGGACGAGGTTCAGCAGGGCAGTCTCAGCAGAAGAGGCTCGGGCAGGTTCCTCAAAGACACTTCGAATTTCCGAGAAGAAGGAGTGTACCGAGGCGGTGACGGGGTCATTGCGGTCCCAGAGCGGTGTGGCCCATGACAGGGCTTTTCCAGACAGAAGGCTGACTACGAAAGCCACCTTAGACCTTTCAGTGGGAAACTGGTCCGACATCATCTCCAAGTGCAATGAACATTGCGAAAGAAAGCCACGGCAAAACTTAGAGTCCCCATTAAATTTGTCCGGCAAGGACAGGCGGAGGCTAGGAGTGGCCACTCGCTGCGGAGGAGGTGCAGGAGCTGGCGGAGGAGATGATTGTTGAAGAAGTTGCGAATGTTGGTGCACAATGGTGGACATTTCCGACAGCTGGTGGGTTAGATGGGCGATCTGTCGGGCTTGCTGGGCGACCACCGTGGTGATATCAGAGGCAACTGGCAGGGGAACCTCAGCGGGATCCATGGCCGGATCTACTGTCACGATGCCGGCTGGCAGGTAGTGGATCCTCTGTGCCAGAGAGGGATGGCGAGGACCGCGCTAGTGGACCGGTTCTAAGCCACTACAGGTTTTCACCAGAGCCCGCCGCAAAGTGGGATGGTCTTGCTGCGGCGGTAGTGACCAGGTCGTATCCACTAGCAACGGCTCACCTCTCTGGCTGCTGAAGATGCTGAAGATAGGCAAGGTACAAGGGAGTAGGCAGAAGCAAAGTCGGACGTAGCAGAAGGTCGGGGGCAGGCGGCAAGATTCGTAGTCAGGGGAGATAGCAGGAGATCTGGTACACTGGCTATAAACACACAAAACGCTTTCACTAGGCACAAGGGCAACAAGATCCGGCAAGGAAGTGCAAGGGAGGAGACTAGATATAGCCAGGGAACAGGTGGGAGCCAATTAAGCTAATTGGGCCAGGCACCAATCATTGGTGCACTGGCCCTTTAAATCTCAGGGAGCTGGCGCGCGCGCGCCCTAGAGAGCGGAGCCGCGCGCGCCAGCACATGACAGCAGGAGACGGGAACGGGTAAGTGACCTGGGATGCGATTCGCGAGCGGGCGCGTCCCGCTGTGCGAATCGCATCCCCAACGGCCAGGACAGGGGGACCGACCGGGGCGCTGCGGAGAGAGAGACGCCGTACGCGCTCCGGGGAGGAGCGGGGACCCGGAGCGCTAGGCGTAACACTCCTATATACAAGAATATAACTACTATAATACTGCTCCTATATACAAGAATATAACTACTATAATACTGTTCCTATATACAAGAATATAACTACTCTAATACTGTCTCCTATACACAAGAATATAACTACTATAATACTCCTCCTATATATAAGAATATAACTACTATAATACAGCTCCTATATACAAGAATATAACTACTATAATACTGCTCCTATATATACAAGAATATAACTACTATAATACTGCTCCTATATATACAAGAATATAACTACTATAATACTGCTCCTATATACAAGAATATAACTACTATAATACTGCTCCTATATACAAGAATATAATTACTATAATACTGCTCCTATATACAAGAATATAACTACTATAATACTGCTCCTATATATACAAGAATATAACTACTATAATACTGCCTCCTCTCTATAAGAATATAACTACTATAAAACTGCCCCCAGTGGTGGACATTTCACCTTTGCAGCCGGTTCAGCTGCACAGGCGCCCAGCGTGTGAGGGGGCCCGCCGCCCTTTGAAAGAGCAGCAGGCCCCCTCACACAACAGGGCCGTCATTACACAGCGGCTGTGCTGGCACTTATCTGGGGGATGGTGCTGCCCTGAATCTCCAGCAATTAAAAAGGTACCTGGTTGTACTACTGGTCTACTGGGGGGAGGGGGTTAATCTGGGGGTACTTCCTGTCTACTGGGGGGATCTAATATGGTGGTACGAACTGTCTATATGGGGGGGTCTAATCTGGGGGTACTTCCTGTCTACTGGGGGGATCTAATATGGTGGTACGACCTGTCTACATGGGGGTCTAATCTGGCGGTACTACCTGTCTTCTGGGGGGTCTAATCTGCTGGTACTACCTGTCTACTGGGGGTCTAATCTGGGGGTAGGGGGGTCTAATCTGGAGGTACTACCTGTCTGCTGGGGGGTTAATCTGGGAGTATTACCTGCCTACTGAGAGTGGTCTAATCTGCTGGTACTACCTGCCTACTGGTGGTGGGGGGGGGGGTTAATCTGGGGGTACTTCCTGCCTACTAGGGGGTACTACCTGCCTACTTGGGGAGGTCTAGTCTGGGGGTTACTACCTGCTTACTGGGGGGATAATCTGGGGGGTACTACCTGCCTAATGGGATTAATCTGGGGGTACTACCTGTCTACTAGGGGGGGGGGGGGTAATCTGGGGATACTACCTGTCTACTGGGGGTCTAAACTGGGGGTACAACCTGTCTACTGGGTGGGGGGGTCTAATCGGGGGGTACTATCTGCCTACTGGGGGGTAATCTGGGGGTACTACCTGCCTACTGGGGGGTCTAATCTGCTGGTACTACCTGTCTACTGGGGGGATCTAATCTGGGGATACTACCTTCCTACTGGGGGGTCTAATCTGGGGGTACTACCTGCCTACTGGGGGGGGGGGTTAATCTGGGGTACTACCTGCCTACTGGGGGGGTAATCTGGGGGTACTTCCTGCCTACTAGGGGGGTACTACCTGCCTACTTGGGGGGTCTAGTCTGGGGGTTACTACCTGCCTACTGGGGGGGGGATTAATCTGGGGATACTACCTGTCTACTGGGGGTCTAAACTGGGGGTGCAACCTGTCTACTGGGGGGGGGTCTAATCGGGGGGTACTATCTGCCTACTGGGGTGTAATCTGGGAGTACTACCTGCCTACTGGGGGGTCTAATCTGGGGGTACTTCCTGCCTACTGGGGGGGGGGGTTAATCTGGGGTACTACCTGTCTACTGGGGGGGGGGGTAATCTGGGGGTACTTCCTGCCTACTAGGGGGGTACTACCTGCCTACTTGGGGGGGTCTAGTCTGGGGGTTACTACCTGCCTACTGGGGGGATAATCTGGGGGGTACTACTTGCCTAATGGGATTAATCTGGGGGTACTACCTGTCTACTAAGGGGGGGGGGATTAATCTGGGGATACTACCTGTCTACTGGGGGTCTAAACTGGGGGTGCAACCTGTCTACTGGGGGGGTCTAATCGGGGGGTACTATCTGCCTACTGGGGTGTAATCTGGGAGTACTACCTGCCTACTGGGGGGTAATCTGGGGGTACTACCTGCCTAATGGGGGGGGGTGTAATCTGGGGGGTACTACCTGCCTAATGGGGTTAATCTGGGGGTACTACCTGTCTACTAGGGGGGATTAATCTGGGCATACTACCTGTCTACTGGGGGTCTAATCTGGGGGTACAACCTGACTAGTGGGGGGGTCTAATCTAGGGGTACTATCTGCCTACTGGGGGGTAATCTGGGAGTACTACCTGCCCACTGGAGGGAGGGGGTAATCTGGGGATACTACCTGCCTACTGGGGGGAGAATGTGACATGGTGGGGGGACTGCTACCTAATGTGGGAGCGCCTGAATGAGCTGCGGTATATGGGGGGGCCTTAATAAATAATTAACAACTCATATTGGGGGGGGTCCTCCTGAGCAACTGATATGGGTGGGGGGGCCCCCCCTGATCAAGTGACATATGAAGGGGGGGGGGGGTTCCTGAACAATTGACGTATGGAGGGGGGGCAGACACATTCTTTGCACAGGGGCCCTCTGCTGCCTGTGTCCGTCCCTGCTGCCCCTGCTGTGCGGGATTATATAAAAGCAGTTTTATTCTATATACAGAGTAATTACCTTTATCTAGAAGAATCTTTTACTCACTTGTGGATTCTTTCTCTCTCTGACATCTTTTATACCATGTGAAGGGGATTTTTAGATCCTCCATTACATGATGTAACTTGTCAGCGGATTTGGATTTCACAGCAGATTTTTTTGTGTGAACATGCGCCAATCCTGTATACAAGTCCTTTGCTGTATAGTAGATTTATGTTACTCGTGTCTCATATTTTCATTGAGGAATAACAACAATTTGCTTGTGTGAGTTGAAGCTTTGGAAGTCGATTTGACCTTTGTTGTATTAAAGAGCCGAGAAAAGAATAAGTGGAAACAATTTGCTTTTTCCACCCGTTCCCCATCCTCCACCTCCCGTCGCGTCTTACAGTATTTCGGTATTGAACGACACAACAGGAAATCGTCCTACAAAACTGAAGGGCCACACAATAGTTGCCAAAACCTGAATGCCGTATGAAGGAGGTCCGGGAATGAATGGCAGCGCTGTGTTTACTGTAATGGGGGTGAAAGGGGGTAACGTCATTTCAAAAAGTTTAAAGCCAAAAAACTAATTTGAATTAGAATTTTCAGATTTTTGGGAAACTAAGACAAATGGGCAATTTTGTTGTTTTCAGTGCCAAAGGAAACAGGGGAGGGAAACAGCTGAACGTCTTGGATCAAGTAAGGAAGTAGCCATTCACAATGCAGAGGCAGCGGGGTTATTGTCGGTCATAGGCTGTCCTGAAGAGATGGGTTTTCTGGTTGCTTATGAAGGTCTTGATGGTGGGTAAAAGCTGATGTGTAGGGGTGGTAAGTTCTAGGGTAGGGGAAAGCATGGGAGATCCTTGTCTGAGGTACCACTTGTCAGTCATTCATAGTGCAGGGGCCGCAGGGTTATTGTAGGTAGAAGGCGGTCCTAAAGAGATGGGTCTTCAACTAACGAAGGACTTGATAGTGGGTGACTGCCTGATTGGTCAGGGTGGTGAGTTCCAGTGTATGGGGCAAGCATAGGAGCAGTCTTGGGGATGGATGTGTGAGGTGCAGAAGAGGGGACAGCACAGGCGGAGGTGTCGTAAGGATCAGAGATCATGTTAGGGGCAAGATTACGTGATCAGGTTAGAGATGTGTGGAGGAGTCAGATTGTGGACAGTTTTGTATGTCATGACAAAGAGTTTAAAGTAAATATTCATTGGGTAATGGTTATCCAGTGAAAAGATTGACAGAAGAGCGAGTGGATTATTCGGGCAGCAGAGTTTAGATGGAATGCAGGGGAGCAAAACAGTTTGATGGAGGTCATAGAGGGGGATGTTGCAGTAGCCCAAGCAGGAGTTGATGAGGGCGTGTACCAATAGTTTAGTTCAGTCAAAGTTGAGATCTGATGAGTACAAAGAGTTTACTCTTAGTTAGCTGTGGATGGTACAGACTTTGCAGTCAAACTTTGAACCTTGTGTCTCATAAAACACCAGCATTATAAATGACGCATGGGGGCCCCTGTTAATGCCCTGAAAAATGTTTTTTATTTCTTTTTTGACTGGTGATTCCTTTGAACAGGATTGACAGTCTATACAGGATGTCAAAGAAAAGGTAAGACTTCTACCGACAACTTAGATGATGGTGTGGTCTTTTGGAGAGGCTTTACTGTACTAATAACATATACGTCCCATTAGTTTTTTTACTTTTTTTGAGATTGTGTCATTTTTAGCAAGGACTTTTATTAGCTTATGAAGAAAAAAATACATGTATACATTGTGTATGTTCTGCAGACAGCTCTTGTCTCGATACTTCAATCTACAGATGTGTCCTTCCATTCTTTTCCTCACTGCTCAACATAACCCACAATGTATATGTAGTGGCCAACAGGTGCCGATCCGCTGTGCCACCCAATGGGTTGGCTCTGTCCACTCCCAAGGGTGTTGTCTAAGTAGTCCCTTGGTTTAACCCTTTAACTCTCCTATTACAATTTGGTCTTCACTGCAGAGTGCTACTGGGTGTTTCCTCTGTGAGTGGTCCTGGTGTAAGTAGGGGGTTGCCCAGCTGGCCAAGAGACTCTGGTGTAAAGCCCCAAGGAGTCCGGCAGAGAAAGGTCCAGGCACTGGCTGAAGTCATCGGTTAGAAGGTCAATGACAGATTTACAGATCAGGCAGGCAGCACAGGTTCACAGTCAAACAAGCCAGGTGATAAACAGAAAAGGCAGTACAGTACAAAAAATAAAAGAAGATGTTATATGTGTTGTTTTTTTAATTGTTGACTGGCTCATCACGACCCCCACTGGTAATTTCCATGGCGCCCTTACATCCTCATTACTCCAGCTCCAGAGATATAATTACCGAGAAAGTCATCCACTCCATTGACTCCTCGCGCTTTCTACTCTGCAAATGGAGCAGGGGCCGTGACCGAACTCCCATCTATGTATAGCAATTTGTTTACACGCCTAATATGACGCCGGGGCCAGCTCCGCCTGCCATCTCAGTGTCCTAAATATAGTGTCTTAACCAGTCAGGAAAAATTCTCCATAGAAACCTTGCATCATCTTGTTTCCAAGTGAAGCATCATTCTAAAAGAAAATAAAAGAAAAAATAATAATAATATTTTCCTAAATTAATATATATATATATATATATATATATATATATATATATATATATTTTTTTTTTTTTTTACAAAAAAAAAAGCTGTGAATCTGATAAAAAAAAATCCAAAAAATATATGGGGAAAGAATGTTCTAGAATTAAATTGGACGGGGTATGAACACTCACCATCACTAGTGCTACAGTGCCATCTGTTTTATTCCGGAACAGCTGCATCAATGCATTTTATAATACTGTAACATGGTCATGTGATCACCAGTCTGTCCAATGGAAAATGTCAGTGCTTATTGTGTCAGAGGAAGAGGTCTGTCCTTGGTCACCTGACTTCCTGTGAACTACAGGATGACATCTGACATCATCACCCATCATCCTAGATCCTTCCCCTTCTAGATCTATCTGTATACTGTTGCTGCTATCTCTGTGGTATCAGTATATATATATAGTAGTAATACACCTCCCTTCCAGCTCTATCTGTATACTGCTGCTGCTATCTCTATAGGATCAGGATATATAGTAGTTTTGCACCTCCTCTCCAGCTCTATATGTATACTGCTGATATCTCTATGGGATCAGGACATATAGTAGTTGTATACTTCCTCTCCAGCTCTATCTGTATACTGCTGCTATCTCTATAGGATCAGGATATATAGTAGTTTTGCACCTCCTCTCCAGCTCTATATGTATACTGCTGATATCTCTATGGGATCAGGACATATAGTAGTTGTACACTTCCTCTCCAGCTCTATCTGTATACTGCTGCTATCTTGATTACATCAGGATATGTAGTAGTTACACCCCAAGTTTTGATGTTGTAATATTTTGTCAGGAGTTGTTTATGCTTTATGTGTCTACATGTGGCTCCCCAGTGGTCGTGATGGGAATTGCAGCTTGTGGAGAGCTTTGCTTACATATTACAATAATGTATTACATTTAAAGCAATGTTTCCATAGCAGTCTGCTTCCAGCTGTTGCCAAACTACCAAAGACAGCCAAAGACTGTGCGGGCATGCTGGAAGTTGTAGTTTGGCTACAGCTGGAGGCATCCTGGTTGGGAGACATTGCCTTAGAGACTTAAATGTGTAGGGTGAGAGGTTCCAAACAAAAAGTTGGATCAGCGTCAATGAAAGAAAAAAAAAGCCTCCATTGCCATGTGACCTCTGGCCCTTGGAGATGGCAGCGACTCTTTGTGTGGCTATTTATAACTTTGATGTCTCTATTAGGCCTTGTAAATTGGAAACCATTTGTTTGGTGGGGTCAAAGTAGGGAGGGGTGAAAAACTTCCATCACCGGCGGGAAAATGCCACCAAGCCGGTTGTGAATCAGCCGTGTTATCCGAGTGAATTCTCATGGGCCGTTGGGTTTGTGTGATGTAAATAATGGGATTCAGGACCACAAACAAATCACTTTTAGGAAGGAACCTCAGTAATAATTCTGAGCGGCCAACAGAGGCGTGAAAGGGAGCGACGGGCATACGTTATTCGGAGACATCTCTTCAGGTTCACTTAAGGTTCACCGCTTGTTCCAGTTGGAGACCACGGAGGAACCTATTCTGGTCCCAGACACTAGGACCTTATCTTACTGCCAAGGATCCCAGAGATCTGCCATGGAGGGACAATCGTGGGACTGATAGAGGACACAGCAGACACCAGAAAGCAACAAATTACGGTTTATTCTCTTGGTGATTCATTTCCATTGGGAAAAGCCAAGAACATGGTGGCTGCATTTCATGGAAACCAGGTTATTGCTTATTCTGTCTGGGACCGAGTCAAGTGCTCTGTGATACTTCTCCCTTATGGCGTTCCTCCAGGGCAGTTTTTTATTTTTATTTTTTACTTTTTTTCTCCAATTTTGCATAATACAAATTCAATACCTTATTAAAACATAACAGCAAAAACAACAAAAACAGAGGCTACATCACTCATAGAACAATATAGCATAAACATTCTTGACCCCTCCCTCTCTCCTGAGGAAGTTTTGTTGTCATCTCATGGTCAGTTTGGTATTGTCTTAGCAGCTCCACGGATCTTCCCTCTCTACTGACAGGAAGTTGTGTAGTACTCTCAGTGTGGTGTTGTCTCAGCAGTTCCCCGACTCCTCCCTCTTACCTGACAGGAAGTTGTATAGTCCTCTCATCTCAGTGTGGTATTATCTTAGTAGATCCCTGCCTCCTCCTTCTATCCTGACAGGAAGTTTTGTTGTCGTCTCATGGTCAGTGTGGTATCTCTCACATCTCGCGCAATGTGCGCCGAATCATGTGATCACCACAGTGGCGGGCAGAAACACAGTTAGCGTTCTGGAAGTAAGGTGCAGGTCACACAGTATATAAGGAGGGGGAAAAAAAAAAAAAAAACAGCCCCCTGAGGAAGGAGCTGAAACAGCTGTAGGCTGATACAGTCTTACATGGGTAAGACAATTATACATCAATAGGACATTGACATAAATACCTATCAACCCTTTTATGTATAGTGTCGAATAGCATAAAAGCACCTAGATAGATTTGGGGTTAAAGAGGTTATCCAGGAAAAAAAATTTTTTATATATATATATATATATATATATATATATATATCAACTGGCTCCAGTAAGTTAAACAGATTTGTAAATTACTTCTATTAAAAAATCTTAATCCTTTCAGTACTTATGAGCTTCTGAAGTTAAGGTTGTTTTTTTCTGTCTAAGTGCTCTCTGATGACACGTGTCTCGGGAACTGCCCAGTTTAGAAGAGGTTTGCTATGGGGATTTGCTTCTAAACTGGGCGTTTATATATATATATAAAAATTCCTGGAATACCCCTTTAACGGTATTTGCACTCTGAATAGTGGCAATACTGACTATATGTGACTCCTTAGCTCATTTGTGATACATTATTTGCATATAGATTGTGTCAGATGTCTCAGCATTTTTATGGGTATTCCTGCCTTAACATTTTTAATATGATTGTTGGTGCAATATTTTGGAATAAAGTTTGTGATAATTTGTAATCATTACTCTAGTGCAGTGGTCTTCAACCTACGGACCTCCAGATGTTGCAAAACTACAACTCCCAGCATGCCCGGACAGCCAACGGCTGTCCGGGCATGCTGGGAGTTGTAGTTTTGCAACATCTGGGGGCCCGCAGGTTGAGGACCACTGCTCTAGTGAGTGTTTTCTGTGTATAATGTTATGTATCTAGAGGATTCTACTACTATGGCAGGGTAGAGGACAGTTTGGTAGAGGTGCATAGTCTGTATACCTGTCCTGTGAGACCATTGTGTCTAAACTTTCATACTAGTAGATTAAAGGGGTATTCCAGGAAAAAAAAACTGTTTATATATATATATCAACTGGCTCCAGAAAGTTAAACAGATTTGTAAATTACTTCTATTAAAAAATCTTAATCCTTTCAGTACTTATGAGCTTCTGAAGTTAAGGTTGTTCTTTTCTGTCTAAATCCTCTCTGATGACACGTGTCTCGGGAACCGCCCAGTTTAGAAGCAAATCCCCATAGCAAACCTCTTCTAAACTGGGCGTTTCCCGAAACAGGTGTCACCAGAGAGCACTTAGACAGAAAAGAACAAACTTAACTTCAGAAGCTCATAAGTACTGAAAGGATTAAAGGACATCTGCAGCGTTACAAACACTTATCCCCTATCCTCAAGATAGGGGATAAGTGTTTGATCGTGGGGGGTCCGAACGCTGGGGCCCCTGGCGATCTCCTGTACGGGGCCGAGGCTGTCCCGTGCAGGGGGCGTGCCAGCCACAGCATGACGTTGCGGCCGGCGCGCCTCCTCCATACATCTCTATGGGAGAGGCGGGGAGGCAGCATTCGTGCCTCCCCGCATCCCCCATACAACTGTATGGGGAGGGGACGGGGCGTCACCGTCGACCTCTAGGTCGACGCTACGCGCCTTAGCGCTCACCATGAGCGCTTATGGCGGCGCCCCGTTAGGGAGATCGGGGGGGGGGTCCAAGCGGTCGGACCCCCCGCGATCAAACACTTATCCCCTATCCTGTGGATAGGGGATAAGTGTAATGCCGCTGCAGTTGTCCTTTAAGAATTTTTAATAGAAGTAATTTACAAATTTGTTTAACTTTCTGGAGGCAGTTGATATATACATTTTTTTTTCCTGGAGTACCCCTTTAAACCTCCTGTTATGAGTGGTGTGAGATAAGCAGCTTTGCTGGAAAAAAAAGGAATTTCTGATACTCTGTCGGAAGGTATTTATGCTATATGTGTTGTATGTGCCCTCCAGTGGTTATTATGAGAACTGCAGCCTGGATGACGTGAACATGTGGTGAATTTCTATCATGAAAAATTAAAGGGGTACTCCAATGAAAACCTTTTTTCTTTTAAATCAACTGGTGGCGGAAAGTTAAACATATTTGTAAATTACTTCTAATAAAAAATCTTAATCCTTCCAGTACTTATTAGCTGCTGAATGCTACAGAGGAAATTCCTTTCTTTTTGGAACACAGATGACATCACGAGCACAGTGCTCTCTTCTGACATCTCTGTCCATTTTAGCAACCATGCATAGCAGGTGTAGGCTAAAGGCAGCATGGTGGCTCAGAGGTTAGCACTGCTGCCTTGCAGTGCTGAGGACTCTGGTTCAAATCCAACTAAGGACAGCAATAAATAAAGAGTTATTATTATTATAATTACGTCAGCAGAGAAAATTGTGCTCGTGATGTCATCAGAGAGCATTCTAAAAAGAAAGGAATTTCCTCTGTAGTATTCAGCAGCTAATAAGTACAGGAAGGATTAAGATTTTTTAATAGAAGTAATTTACAAATATGTTTAACTTTCTGCCACCAGTTGATTTCAAAGAAAAAAAGTTTTCACCGGAGTACCCCTTTAAAGTCCGGAGTGAAATTCAATGTCTTCAACCTTTCATAGTGGTCGGAAGCCATAAGGAACAAAGCAAGTAAAGGTTTATGAGATCTGTGCAGAGAATACAGGGAGCACAGGGAGCACAGCAATTGGAGCTTTTTTTTTCCTTCCCTTTAGGTTATATTTCAAATTTTGAAAGAACATACGGATTTGAACAGCTATTGAATTCTGCTGAGCTAAGTGGACTCCAGAGATTTGCAATCACAGTAAATATTGTAGAATCTAACACAATACTTACATTAGTTTCCAAATGTCTGACACTTTCTTTTTTTTTTCTTTTTTTTTTTAAGATAAAAAAAAGAACATAAAAGCCTGAGCGTTGAGCGTTCAGAAGGGAGAGAACTCCCTTCTGAAGTTTAGGTTGTTCTTTTCTGTCTAAATCCTCTCTGATGACACCTGTCTCGGGAAACGCCCAGTTTAGAAGAGGTTTTCTATGGGGATTTGCTTCTAAACTGGGCGTTTCCCGAGACAGGTGTCATCAGAGAGGACTTAGACAGAAAAGAATAACCTTAACTTCAGAAGCTCATAAGTACTGAAAGGATTAAGATTTACAAATCTGTTTAACTTTCTGGAGCCAGTTGATATATAAAAAAAAAAGTTTTTTTTTTTCCTTGAATACCCCTTTAAATAAAACAAAGAAAACATAAAGCAAATTAAATTATCTAATGTGCTATATGGGATTGTGGTAAGCTTGTGGGGGTGTATGGTACATAGGGAGTAGCTGTGCAGTGATGATAGGGTGCTGATTTAACCCTTAACTGTCGTGACACCAGGGTGAGGGCTCCTCTGTATATGCTTGTCCTATAGCCACCCGTCCCAAGAGCGATAGGGAGGTATAATAAACGATTGTCCACAACCGGAGGTTTCAGAAAACTGTCGGAACTTTTACTGCAGGTTTTATGCAGAATTAAACAGGAACAGTCTTTGAACAATCAGAGTCTATGAGGATCCTGACAGTTGGTTGGGACCTTGTGAGTTTTAAGCTCAGGAGATTGATATGCGCTGTTCCGCTGGATTTAGGGGATTGAGTTTAGGTCCAGCAGTCACGCGGACATTAGCGGGGAGTTGTATTATAACTCACGGTTTGGTATTATCAGGCTTCGGCCTGGTCTTGTCTTTGAAAGTTGCGCATATCTCTCCACTCTGCTAGTCCGGAACCCAAGAGAGTGAGGATTGGCTGGCAGCTCCCTTATATGTGCAGGGGCTGGCCTTGAGCTAATTGGTCCATACCGTATGTCAATCACTTTACAAGGAATTATGGTCTAGACATGTGACCACCCATGTGACCTAGGAAGGTCCTTTAGCATAACTTAATAGAATTAGCATTAGTCATGTGACCTAAGGTCCTGCGACACTATATTCAACATTAAATATATAATTACTTATACATGTAAACATCATAAAATTGAAGAAGGAAGAGGTGACTAGGGGCTATCCCACCAGGAGAACCCTACTGGAATGAAGTAACTCTGACTTTGGGGACCACCGTACAAGGTACGGTATACCATACGGTACCGGGACACCACAGAATTATTATTCGTAACTAGAGATGAATGGATCTCCTGTCATTTGTTCCTTCCTTTGGGCCACTCAAAGGAAAACATACTTATCTAGCCCTGATCCCTGCAGCTTGTTGCTTGTTCCCAACACAGCAATTCCCGGGCCGGGCCAGGAAACCCCTGCGGCCAATGATTGGTTGAGCTGGCAAGTCCTGCACCAAGCACTTCTCTCAGGAGCAGATAGAGACAAGATCGGGGGACCAAACAGATGCAAATGAGAGCTTGGGTGGAACAGGGCTAGGTAAGTATATGTATTTTTTTTCTATTTTATTAATAAGATGAGTGGGATTCATCATCATCGTGACCCTTTTGATCCATTATACCATCATGGATCCCATGTTAAATGGAAACCATTATACTAGGGATGTGTTTACACTAGCATAATGGCTCCCATTTAAAATGGAAGCTGTAATGGTATGATGGATCCAAAGGGTCACGATGATGATGAATCCCGCTCATCCTATTAAAGGGGTACTCTGCCCCTAGATATCTGATCTCGGCTGTGGCACCCCAGACATCCGAGTGCACGGAGCGAACTTTTCTCCGTGCCGGATGACTGGTGATGTGGGGCGGAGGCTCATGGCGTCACGGCCACGTTTGCTCGTGATGTCACGGCCACACCCCCTCAATGCAAGTCTATTGGAGGGGGCGTGATGGTAGTCACGCGCCCTCCCATAGACTTGCATTGAGGGGGCATGGCCGTGACATCATGAGCAGGCTTGGCCGTGATGTAACGAGCCTCCGGCACTGTACCTGACTCTCTAAACCAACACCGGGTGCAGCAGGGAGATCGCAGATAGGGAAGAGATGTCTAGGGCGGAGTACCCCTTTAATGAAATCCTTCTGTAAAGGCTTGATGGCAAGAAGAACACAGTACTCTGAAACCTTAAAATGACAAAACCAAAAGACAAGGGAGACTCTACACCTTCCCCAGGGCCGGCTCTGCCTATAGGCAAAATAGGCAGCCCTAGAGCGCCCTCTTGATGGAGGGGGGGGGGGGGGGACGCCGCTCTGCCTGCCACAAGAAAGTTAGACAACAACATCCGAACCACTCATTCAGCCAGCATGGGATGTGTCAATTTGTACCAATGGACGGAGTCAAGAGGGTGGCAAAATGAGCTTTTGCCTAGGGTGGCAAAAATCCTTGTACTAGGCCTGCCTGCCCCCCTTTCCTGTACCCCCACTTCCGAGTTTTCAATAGGGAGAGCAGAGTAATCTGATGCCATAGACCTATGGTAGAGGACTGATCAGGACTGGTATCCAACATGATGGACCCTGGACCTTATCTGTTGAGGGACAGTCCGGGGGCCAGAGGATCGGTTGACTTCTCTTACCCCGGCATTGACCTAAGAGCCTACAGTAGACTGTTAGGTCTTTTCTATGAAGACTTTACTAAAATATGCTTGGCATGGTTACAAGCAATAATTCCATGCCATTACTTTCCTGGCAGAGACCACCAGTGTCACAGCATCTGCTCATTGTTTCGGAGAAAGAGCCCAGGGTGCAATTTCTGGAACAGAATCTAAAACCTGCATCCTCGCTGACATTTATTGTTATTTGAATACGCTTGGAATAGATTCCGTACACCACCTTCATGCTTCATGGGTAAATAGAAGATAATGCAACAAATAGGAAAGAGAATGGAGACGTGAGCGCAACAGCAGAAAAAGCAACTTGAAGGATGCAGCTTCCTCAAAAATTATGGAAGGGAGGGGGGGAGTGTTCCAAATATTGGGGTGGACGCATGGGTTTCAATAATGGAAAAGTTAAATGGGCTTTCTCATTGCGTCCTTATGGTAAATAAAAAATATTTCTAATGTACTTTGATTAAAAAAAATATATATTTTGTTGTTTGATTTGTGTTTAAAAAAGCTGCCACTAGGTGTCTCCTTATTTGTCCAGAGCACATTTCCCCCCATCTCTTGCACAGACTTTTGACTACTACTGGTCTGGCAGAAGTCCAAAATCAGGAAATGCTGAGGGGGGGTTTGCAGCCTTATCCAATCATAGCCCATCTCACACGAACTGCTCTGGGCTGTGTGTAGCAGAGTGAGGGAGGAAGTTCTCCCCTGTATGGCTTCAGATGATGTCACACCTGCTGGGGAACGCCCCTTCCCAGTCTGTGAATCTGACCGAGACTGAGCAGAAAATACAGAGAAATATCAAGGTAGAAAACGAAAAAATTATAAAAGTAAAGGCAGGGGGTGGTTTATCATGATAGGGCAGTGACCTGGAAGGATTATAAATAAATCATGAGAGGTTATCTTTAAAATTGGGGATGAAATGTCTAAAAAAAACTAAACTAAAATTTTCATACTAACCAAACCAGAGGAAGAAGAACCAGTAGACAGCTGCTCTGTTCTTGCCCCGAAACAGGGACGGTGTCAGAACCTCCTGAACTGGGCAAGTGCCAAGGCCTCTTGTTCTTAGAGGGCCCACTTGGCCAAAAGGAGTCCATGAGGAGTCCACCCAGGAGTCTCAGGGACATGTGTGCGAATTCGCTCTCCTCCACCGGTGAGAACCTCACTGAACATCAACATCCGTGATTTGAGTTTTACTTATTCACTAAATTTGCAAATGACTAAGATAGAACATTCGGATGACTAATGTTCCATTGTGTCCTGTGGGCTATAAAATCAGTGGATGTTGAGTATTGACTTAAATTTTACTGATGATTTGTTGTCTCTAAAGGTCAAATGCAAGGTCAAGGCAAAGTCAACGTGTTGAGGGCCACTTCACAACAGGGACGTCACTGTCATAGGGCACCAGACTGAACACTGTCCAACGGCCCCTTTGTAGGACAGTAGTATCTTAAGGGTCTAGTGGATGCATAACTTAAAGGAGTACTCTGCTGAAAATTATCTTATCCTCTATCCACCGCTGGGGACCCCCGCAAACTCCATTCCATGCTGGATGACTTACGACTACAGCCACCACGCCCCCTCCATTCATGTCTATGGGAGAAGGCGTGACAGCTACTATGTGGCGTGACATCACTAACACTGAAGCTCCAGGCTTCCGTGTTCTGGATGCTGCTACATCCGGCCCAGAGATCGCGGGGGTATCCAGCGGCGGGACCCCCGCAATCAGACATCTTATCCCCTATCCTTTGGATAAGAGATAACATGTTTTTCTGCGGAGTACCCCTTTAATATTGACTTCTCCATCATAGCACATACCCAAGACTGTCAGATGACTCCCTAGTAAGACAGTAGTATCCTAGGGGCCTGATGGATAAATCATCTAAAGTGACATCACAGGACACAACACTCAACATTATCTGATGACCTTTAGGGGCCTGCTTGATACTTGGGGACTATTCACCTAATAGTGTTGTCACAGTACATAACACTCAACAATGTCCGGTGGCCCCTATAAGACAGTAGTATCTGTTAGTGGCAAGGAGGTAGTAGATCCGCTGAGCCTGTGTGGATGATGACGTGGGCCGTGTCAGTAGCGGAGTCTAAGGTGCCGCTGGTTATCACCAGAGCCCGCCGCAAAGCAGGATAGATTTGCTGCGGCAGGCAGCACCCAGGTCACCATCTCTGACACGACTCGTCCACACAGGCTGCTGAAAACGTGGTACAGGAGGAATATGGCAACTCATAGTCAGGATAGCAGAAGGTCAGGGCAGGCGGCACGGTAGCGAGAACAGGGACGTAGCAAGAGTTCAGCAGGCAGCCGGTGAAGGAGCAAGGTCAGGTCACAGAGCAGGTTGATCAGGAACACAGTAAGGTAAGACACAATAAACTCTTTCACTAGGGCACTGGGCACACAAAGATCCGGAAAGAGGTAGAGGGATGTGCACATACTTATAGAGAAGGGACAGGTGAAAACACTAATTAAGGGCACACAGGCGTGCATTATACTTTTTTGGTAGACCAGGGCCTGTCTCCAACAAACCCCTGATGCCCGCCATGATCCATGATTTGTTTGAGCTTGTAATGAACAGCTAGAGGACCCCGTGTCGTCCACTTATCAAGGCTGACGTCCTCCATGCACAAAGGCTTTCTGCTTAGTCCATAACAAATTGTTGTGTTTGATGATTCCTCTTAAACCTCATAAAGGTCCGTCTGGTTGAACTCCTGAGCGCCCGGCTCTCCCAGGTCTGTCAGCCAAACTCTGCGCTTGCCGTATTCTCTGAGCATTAATTGTAGCCATAGAAACACACAAAAAAAAAGTGCCTCCATTCTGCCTGTGGAGACGGAGGAGAGCGGCATTTAATTTACAGACCTGCAGTGTAGTTGATTGGCAGCAGTGCGGTATTATTGCAGCGCCTTCTGCAATGTGTTATGTTGTTTTTTTATTGTTATTGCTTTATATTACTGCAGAGGTTTGGGCTTTGAATACTGTGATATTAAGTAGTCATTACGTGAATACAATTGCCAGGGACACTTTGCCGCTAACTGATTCTTCTAGGCATATTGCGTAGACTGAAGGCAGACGAAACGGCAACACGGTGCCGTAATGGAACTTGACTGACAGGTGATATATATGGTGTAAGATTGGATTTCGGTAAAGCATGAGAACTGTTCGTGTGTTTGTGGAGTAAGTATTGCGTTTAGGGAGATGCGGTCATATACGGGTGGCACCCGGCCTGTCCCTTTTGTGGACGGACCTTCTGGACTGTATTACAGACTATGAGTGTGTGATGCTCTGTCAGGAGTTGTTTATGCTGTATTACAGACTATGAGTGTGTGATGCTCTGTCAGTTCTTTATGCTGTATTGCAGACTATGAGTGTTCTGCTCTGTCAGGAGTTGTTTATGCTGTATTACAGACTATGAGTGTGTGATGCTCTGTCAGGAGTTGTGTATGCTGTATTGCAGACTATGAGTGTGTGATGCTCTGTCAGGAGTTGTTTATGCTGTATTACAGACTATGAGTGTGTGATGCTCTGTCAGGAGTTGTTTATGCTGTATTACAGACTATGAGTGTGTGATGCTCTGTCAGGAGTTGTTTATGCTGTATTACAGACTATGAGTGTGTGATGCTCTGTCAGGAGTTGTTTATGCTGTATTACAGACTATGAGTGTGTGATATTCTGTCAGGAGTTGTTTATGCTGTATTACAGACTATGAGTGTTATGCTCTGTCAGGAGTTGTGTATGCTGTATTACAGACTATGAGTGTTATGCTCTGTCAGGAGTTGTTTATGCTGTATTACAGACTATGAGTGTGTGATGCTCTGTCAGGAGTTGTTTATGCTGTATTACAGACTATGAGTGTGTGATGCTCTGTCAGAAGTGGTTTATGTTGCATTGCAGACTATGAGTGTGTGATGCTCTGTCAGGAGTTGTTTATGCTGTATTACAGACTATGAGTGTGTGATGCTCTGTCAGGAGTTGTGTATGCTGTATTACAGACTATGAGTTTGTGATGCTCTGTCAGGAGTTGTTTATGCTGTATTGCAGACTATGAGTGTGTGATGCTCTGTCAGGAGTTGTTTATGCTGTATTACAGACTATGAGTGTGTGATACTCTGTAAGGAGTTGTTTATGCTGTATTACAGACTATGAGTGTGTGATGCTCTGTCAGAAGTGGTTTATGTTGCATTGCAGACTATGAGTGTGTGATGCTCTGTCAGGAGTTGTTTATGCTGTATTACAGACTATGAGTGTGTGATGCTCTGTCAGGAGTTGTTTATGCTGTATTACAGACTATGAGTCTGTAATGCTCTGTCAGGAGTTGTGTATGCTGTATTACAGACTATGAGTGTGTGATGCTCTGTCAGGAGTTGTTTATGCTGTATTACAGACTATGAGTGTGTGATACTCTGTAAGGAGTTGTTTATGCTGTATTACAGACTATGAGTGTGTGATGCTCTGTCAGAAGTGGTTTATGTTGCATTGCAGACTATGAGTGTTCTGCTCTGTCAGGAGTTGTTTATGCTGTATTACAGACTATGAGTGTGTGATGCTCTGTCAGGAGTTGTGTATGCTGTATTGCAGACTATGAGTGTGTGATGCTCTGTCAGGAGTTGTTTATGCTGTATTACAGACTATGAGTGTGTGATGCTCTGTCAGGAGTTGTTTATGCTGTATTACAGACTATGAGTGTGTGATGCTCTGTCAGGAGTTGTTTATGCTGTATTACAGACTATGAGTGTGTGATGCTCTGTCAGGAGTTGTTTATGCTGTATTACAGACTATGAGTGTGTGATATTCTGTCAGGAGTTGTTTATGCTGTATTACAGACTATGAGTGTTATGCTCTGTCAGGAGTTGTGTATGCTGTATTACAGACTATGAGTGTTATGCTCTGTCAGGAGTTGTTTATGCTGTATTACAGACTATGAGTGTGTGATGCTCTGTCAGGAGTTGTTTATGCTGTATTACAGACTATGAGTGTGTGATGCTCTGTCAGAAGTGGTTTATGTTGCATTGCAGACTATGAGTGTGTGATGCTCTGTCAGGAGTTGTTTATGCTGTATTACAGACTATGAGTGTGTGATGCTCTGTCAGGAGTTGTGTATGCTGTATTACAGACTATGAGTTTGTGATGCTCTGTCAGGAGTTGTTTATGCTGTATTGCAGACTATGAGTGTGTGATGCTCTGTCAGGAGTTGTTTATGCTGTATTACAGACTATGAGTGTGTGATACTCTGTAAGGAGTTGTTTATGCTGTATTACAGACTATGAGTGTGTGATGCTCTGTCAGAAGTGGTTTATGTTGCATTGCAGACTATGAGTGTGTGATGCTCTGTCAGGAGTTGTTTATGCTGTATTACAGACTATGAGTGTGTGATGCTCTGTCAGGAGTTGTTTATGCTGTATTACAGACTATGAGTCTGTAATGCTCTGTCAGGAGTTGTGTATGCTGTATTACAGACTATGAGTGTGTGATGCTCTGTCAGGAGTTGTTTATGCTGTATTACAGACTATGAGTGTGTAATGCTCTATCAGGAGTTGTTTATGCTGTATTACAGACTATGAGTGTGTGATACTCTGTAAGGAGTTGTTTATGCTGTATTACAGACTATGAGTGTGTGATGCTCTGTCAGAAGTGGTTTATGTTGCATTGCAGACTATGAGTGTGTGATGCTCTGTCAGGAGTTGTTTATGCTGTATTACAGACTATGAGTGTGTGATGCTCTGTCAGGAGTTGTTTATGCTGTATTACAGACTATGAGTGTGTGATGCTCTGTCAGGAGTTGTTTATGCTGTATTACAGACTATGAGTCTGTAATGCTCTGTCAGGAGTTGTGTATGCTGTATTACAGACTATGAGTGTGTGATGCTCTGTCAGGAGTTGTTTATGCTGTATTACAGACTATGAGTGTGTGATACTCTGTCAGGAGTTGTGTATGCTGTATTACAGACTATGAGTGTGTGATACTCTGTAAGGAGTTGTTTATGCTGTATTACAGACTATGAGTGTGTGATACTCTGTCAGGAGTTGTTTATGCTGTGTTACAGACTATGAGTGTGTGATGCTCTGTCAGGAGTTGTTTATGCTGTATTACAGACTATGAGTGTGTGATGCTCTGTCAGGAGTTGTGTATGCTGTATTACAGACTATGAGTGTGTAATGCTCTATCAGGAGTTGTTTATGCTGTATTACAGACATAGGCGTGCGCAGCCTATTGCATTAGGGTGTGCACCCTAAAGCACAAACTCACGCCGCGCGTGCATATATGTGTGTATATATATATATATATATATATATATATATATATATAGAAGCACACATACACACAATTAGTATAGTTCCCCCACATTAGGTGCAGTATAGTTCCCCCACATTAGGTGCAGTATAGTTCCCCCACATTAGGTGCAGTATAGTTCCCCCACATTAGGTGCAGTATAAGTCCCCCCACATTAGGTGCAGTATAAGTCCCCCCACATTAGGTGCAGTATAAGTCCTGCCACATTAGGTGCAGTATAGTTCCCCCACATTAGGTGCAGTATAAGTCCCACCACATTAGGTTGGCAGTACAGTTCCCCCACATTAGGTTGGCAGTACAGTTCCCCCACATTAGGTTGGCAGTACAGTTCCCCCACATTAGGTTGGCAGTACAGTTCCCCCACATTAGGTTGGCAGTACAGTTCCCCCACATTAGGTTGGCAGTACAGTTCCCCCACATTAGGTTGGCAGTACAGTTCCCCCACATTAGGTTGGCAGTACAGTTCCCCCACATTAGGTGCAGTTCAGTTCCCCCACATTAGGTGCCACCTAATGTGGGGGAACTGTACTGCACCTAATGTGGGGGAACTGTACTGCACCTAATGTGGGGGAACTGTACTACACCTAATGAAGGGGAACTGTACTGCACCTAATGCGAGGGAACTGTACTGCACCTAATGCGGGGGAACTGTACTGCACCTAATGTGGGGGAACTGTACTGCACCAGTACAGTTCCCCTACATTAAGTGCAGTACAGTTCCCCTACATTAAGTGCAGTACAGTTCCCCCACATTATGTGCAGTACAGTTCCCCTACATTAGGTGCAGTATAGTTTCCCCACATTAGGTGCAGTATAGTTTACCCACATTAGGTGCAGTATAGTTTCCCCACATTAGGTGCAGTATAGTTTCCCCACATTAGGTCAAGTATAGTTCCCCCACATTAGGTGCAGTATAGTTCCCCACATTAGGTGCAGTATAGCTCCCCACATTAGGTGCAGTATAGTTCCCCCAGATTTGGTGCAGTATAGTTCCCCCACATTTGGTGCAGTATAGTTCCCCCACATTTGGTGCAGTATAGCTCCCCACATTAGGTGCAGTATAGTTTACCCCACATTAGGTGCAGTATAGTTTCCCCCACATTAGGTGCAGTATAGTTTCCCCCACATTAGGTGCAGTATAGTTTCCCCACATTAGGTGCAGTATAGTTTCCCCCACATTAGGTGCAGTATAGTTTCCCCCACATTAGGTGCAGTATAGTTTCCCCCACATTAGGTGCAGTATAGTTTCCCCCACATTAGGTGCAGTATAGTTCCCCCACATTAGGTGCAGTATAGTTTCCCCCACATTAGGTGCAGTATAGTTTCCCCCACATTAGGTGCAGTATAGTTTCCCCCACATTAGGTGCAGTATAGTTTCCCCCACATTAGGTGCAGTATAGTTTCCTCCACATAGTTTCCCCCACACCAGCTCGTGTTGGTCACTTACTATTCCGGCCGGCGCGCATCCTCTTCCTTGAATCTCCGCTCCTCTGTTGCTATGGGCGCACGCACGGGACGTCAATGTCGTCCCTGCGTGCGCTACTTCCCGGCGGCCCCTGTGTTTTGAAAGTTAACACGGGGGCCGCTGTAGAAAGGTTACTGGGACATCCTTGTGTCCCGAAAAGATCTTTCGGGACACAGGGATATCCCGAATGTGACGGGGGGTCCTCTGCGGGCTGCTCAGTGGTGGCCTCGGATGCCTTCCTGGGCTTGATTAGGGTGTGCCTGGGCACACCCGGCACACCCCGTGCGCACGCCTATGATTACAGACTATGAGTGTGTGATGCTCTGTCAGGAGTTGTTTATGCTGTCTTACAGACTATGAGTGTGTGATGCTCTGTCAGGAGTTGTTTATGCTGTATTACAGACTATGAGTGTGTGATGCTCTGTCAGGAGTTGTTTATGCTGTATTACAGACTATGAGTGTGTGATGCTCTATCAGGAGTTGTTTATGCTGTATTACAGACTATGAGTGTGTAATGCTCTGTCAGGAGTTGTTTATGCTGTATTACAGACTATGAGTGTGTGATGCTCTGTCAGGAGTTGTTTATGCTGTATTACAGACTATGAGTGTTATGCTCTGTCAGGAGTTGTTTATGCTGTATTGCAGACTATGAGTGTGTGATGCTCTGTCAGGAGTTGTTTATGCTGTATTACAGACTATGAGTGTGTGATGCTCTGTCAGGAGTTGTTTATGCTGTATTACAGACTATGAGTGTGTAATGCTCTGCCAGGAGTTGTTTATGCTGTATTACAGACTATGAGTGTGTGATGCTCTGTCAGGAGTTGTTTATGCTGTATTACAGACTATGAGTGTGTGATGCTCTGTCAGGAGTTGTTTATGCTGTATTACAGACTATGAGTGTGTGATGCTCTGTCAGGAGTTGTTTATGCTGTATTACAGACTATGAGTGTGTGATGCTCTGTCAGGAGTTGTTTATGATGTATTACAGACTATGAGTGTGTGATGCTCTGTCAGGAGTTGTGTATGCTGTATTACAGACTATGAGTGTGTGATGCTCTGTCAGGAGTTGTGTATGCTGTATTACAGACTATGAGTGTGTGATGCTCTGTCAGGAGTTGTGTATGCTGTATTGCAGACTATGAGTGTGTGATGCTCTATCAGGAGTTGTTTAAGCTCTAAGTTGTTTTTATGTGGCCACCTGATGGTCGGGATATGATTTGCAGCCTGTTGAGTTTCTAGAGCAGTGTTTGCCAACCAGGGGGCCTCCATGGGGCCAAACTACAACTCCCTGCTTGCCGGGACAGCCAAAGGCTGTAGTTTGGCCACAGCTGCAGGCACCCTGGTTGGGAAACACTGTTCTAGAGTAATAAAATAAAACTATGTAGTTTTAGCACGAGCGCGTAGACCCTTTCATTATGATCAGTGGGAGTACAAGGAGTCAGACCTTAACCGAACTTTGATGGACCGTCCTGAAAATACACCATGAGAGTCCTGCGAAACCCAAGAACTGGGATTTGTAGATTTGTAACAGCAGGAGGCACCCTGGCTAGGAAACACTGTGCCAAAACATTTAATAAAAAAAACTGATGCTCACCTAGGCCCGGTCTGCCATTGTTTATTTTAGCATCTTGGGGAATTGTCCTTTGTTCCCAGTCTGTCCCCTGATGATGCCGTCACCATATGGATGAAACACGTAGGAACATGTTTGTTTAATACAGTGGTCTCTAAACTGTGGACCTCCAGGTATTGCAAAGCTACAACTTCCAGCATGTTGAGAGTTGTAGATGTGCAACAGCTGGAAGCACCCTGGCTAGGAAACACTGTGCCAAAACATAAAAAAAAAAACTGATGCTTACCTAAGCCCGGTCCCCGTAGGTCTGCCACAGATCCCATTCTCCACTGTCCCGGTCCCGATATCTTCTCCATGTACCCTGTGTCTTCTGTGAATACTTCTTCACATACAAGCAGGACCTTACAGGCTCAACCAATAAGGGCCGCAGAGGTGTTGTGTGTCAGGCCAGTGATTGGCTTAGTCTGTAAGGTCCTATAAGTGCAGCCAGTAGACATCGGGACTGCATGGGCTAGGTAAGAATCATGTGACATGGGAGGAAGATCTGACATGGGGGGAGAAGTTGAATCATGGTGGGGGGGGGGGCACAGATATGACATAGGGGGCAGATGTGACATGGAAGATGTGGCATTGAAAGGAAGCATGGTGGCCATGGTTGGCATTAATATGAATCATGGTGGCTATAGTTGGCATTGATATGAAGCATGGTGGCTATAGTTGACATTGATATGAAGCATGGTGGTTATGGTTGGCATTGATATGAAGCATGGTGCCAATGGTTGGCATTGATATGAAGCATGATGGCTATGGTTGGCATTGATATGAAGCATCGTGGCTATGGTTGGCATTGATACGAATCATGGTCGCTATGGTTGGCATTAATACGAAGCATGGTGGCCATGGTTGGCATTGATATGAATTATGGTGGCTATGGTTGGCATTGATATAAAGCATGGTGGCCATGGTTGGCATTGAAATGAAGTTTGGTGGCCATGGTTGGCATTGAAAGGAAGCTTAGTGGCTCTGGTTGGCATTGATACAAAGAATGGTGGTTATGGTTGGCATTGATATGAATCATGGTGGCTATGGTTGACATTGATTCAAAGCATGGTGGCTATGGTTGGCATTGATATGAATCATGGTGGCTATGGTTGGCATTGATACAAAGCATGGTGGCCATAGTTGTCATTCATATGAATCATGGGGGCTATGGTTGGCATTGATATGAATCATGGTGGCTATAGTTGGCATTGATATGAAGCATGGATGCCATGGTTGGCATTGATACAAAGCATGGTGGCCATGGTTAGCATTGATATGAAGCATGGTAGTTATGAATGGCATTGATATGAAGCATAGTGGCTATGGTTGGCATTGATATGAAGCATAGTGGCCATGGTTGGCATTGATACAAAGTATGGTGGCCATGGTTGGCATTGATACAAAGCATGGTGGCTATGGTTGGCATTGATATGAAGCATGGTGGCCATGGTTGGCATTGATACAAAGTATGGTGGCTATGGTTGGCATTGATACGAAGCATTTTGGCCATGGCTGGCAATGATATGAAGATTGGTGGCCATAGTTGGCATTGATATGAAGCATGGTGGCCATGGTTGGCATTGATATGAAGCATGGTGGCTATGGTTGGCATTGATATGAAGCATGGTGGCTATGGTTGGCATTGATATGAAACATGGTGGCCATGGTTGGCATTGATACAAAGCATGGTGGCCATGGTTGGCATTGATACAAAGTATGGTGGCTATGGTTGGCATTGATACAAGGCATTTTGACCATGGCTGGCAATGATACGAAGATTGGTGGCCATAGTTGGCATTGATATGAAGCATGGTGGCCATGGTTGGCATTGATATGAAGCATGGTGGCTATGGTTGGCATTGATATGAAGCATGGTGGCTATGGTTGGCAATGATATGAAGCATGGTGGCCATGGTTGGCATTGATACAAAGCATGGTGGCCATGGTTGGCATTGATACGAAGCATGGCGGCTATGGTTGGCATTGATATGAAGATTGGTGGCCATAGTTGGCATTGATACGAAGCATGGTTGCCATGGTTGGCATTGATACGAAGCATGGTGGCTATTGTTAACATTGATATGAAGCATGGTGGCTATGGTTGGCATTGATATGAAACATGGTGGCCATGGTTGGCATTGATACAAAGCATGGTGGCCATGGTTGGCATTGATACAAAGTATGGTGGCTATGGTTGGCATTGATACAAGGCATTTTGACCATGGCTGGCAATGATATGAAGATTGGTGGCCATAGTTGGCATTGATATGAAGCATGGTGGCCATGGTTGGCATTGATATGAAGCATGGTGGCTATGGTTGGCATTGATATGAAGCATGGTGGCTATGGTTGGCAATGATATGAAGCATGGTGGCCATGGTTGGCATTGATACAAAGCATGGTGGCCATGGTTGGCATTGATACGAAGCATGGCGGCTATGGTTGGCATTGATATGAAGATTGGTGGCCATAGTTGGCATTGATACGAAGCATGGTTGCCATGGTTGGCATTGATACGAAGCATGGTGGCTATTGTTAACATTGATATGAAGCATGGTGGCTATGGTTGGCACTGAAAGTAAGCTTGGTGGGCATGGTTGGCATTGATATGAAGCATGGTAGCTATGGTTGTCATTGATACGAAGCATGTGGCCACGGTTGGCATTGATATGAAGCATGGTAGCCATGGTTGGCATTGATACAAAGCATGGTGGCTATGGTTGGCATTGATGGGTCATGGTGTATAGAATCGATGGAGGAAGACATATCAGTATATAAAGCAGGATGGTCACTTCTAGTAGCCCGGGAGAAGTGACCTTGGGGCATTCTTGTGTATACATGAAGCAAACGTTACCACTTTACCAAACATACAATTCATTCCAATGGCACATGATGCCCTGAAGGTCTATGTACGGTTTGGAAAGGGTGCTGTTGGGCTAATCTGGGTCTTTCGTGATCCCTATAAGAACATAAGGAGGATCTTTGTGGCTTTATATGAAGTATTTTGGGGGTCCACAATTCGAAATCAGTTTATTACCGAACAGCACATCTATCTTTGTCATTTTCGCAGTGCATACCGCTATATCCAACCCCAATTATCCGCAGCCTGTCATCTCAGCGCCAGCAGGCTACATCTGCAGCTGAATGTGCTAAACAGAGATTTATCCTACGTGTCCTATGATTGATAAGAGATGACAGCCCCCTCTTAACAGATTGCTGAGGAAAAAGAATAGACGGGAGGAAAATAGCATCACCTAAAGATGGAGAAGGCCCGCGAGCGAATGGGAAAGACTCAGATTAATGGGCCCCACTGGCACCGCCATGCTGATGGGTAACTCCATGTAGGTCACCAGTGAGAGCTGGATTATGAGTGCAAAGTGGTCTTAAACTGTGGCCCTCCAGATGTTGCTAAACTTCAACTCCCAGCAAGCCCGGACAGCCAACGGCTGGGAGTTTTAGTTTTGAAACAGCTGGAGGACTGCCATTTGAAGACCACTGCACTGGGATGAGATGAGAGGAAAGCCTTGATTTACCTTTCAGGGACAGTGTGGATCCCCTGGAGAACAGTTTGAGATCGCTGCTTTAAATGTGTTACTTTATTTATAATTTGGTAAATGAAAAAAGTAAAGTAAAATCTTCTCCAACTTCTCCATCTCCTAAGCGGCTCCTGACAGTCAGAGCTGACCCCTGCTCCATCTCTTGATGGAGCTGAAGTTTTGCAACATCTGGAGGACTGCAGTTTGAAGGGATGAGGTGAGAAGGAAGCCTTGATTTACTTTTCAGGGACTGTGTGGATCCTCTGGAGAAGGCAGACAGGCTATTGGTTGTCCGGACATGCTGGGAGTTAAGGTTTTGCAACATCTGGAGAACTGCAGTTTGAAGACCACTGCACAAAGAGATGAGATGAGAAGGAAGCCTTGATTTACTTTTCAGGGGCCATGTCAATCCTCTGGAGAAGGCAGACAGGCTTTTGGTTGTCTGTGCATGCTGTGAGTTAAGGTGTTGCAGCATCTGGAGGATTGCAGTTTGAAGACCACTGAACAAAGGGATGAGATGAGAAGGAAGCTTTGATTTACTTTCAGGGACAGTGTGGATCCTCTGGAGAAGGCAGACAGGCTTTTGGTTGTCCAGGCATGCTGGGAGTTAAGGTTTTGCAACCTCTGGAGCATTGCAGTTTTAAGACCACTGCACCACAAAGGGATGATATGAGAAGAAACCCTTGATTTACTTTTCAGTGACAGTGTGGATCCTCTGAAGAAGGCAGACAGGTTTTCGGTTGTCCGAGCATGTTGAAAGTTTAAGTCTTGCAACATCTGGAGGGCCACAGTTTGAGACCACTGGTGTAAAGCAAATAGTGCTCTATACAGTAGCTGTGTTAGCATTGCCTTATGTTTTTGTCTTTTTTTTTACTTGTCTATTTGCCATCTTAATTGACCTTCGAGCCAGCAACGTGTAGAAGCCATAACTCTGAGTTCCTGGGCTCTAATACAATATCAGAAAGACGTTTTAGTACTAATGTCCTTTCACGTGGTCAAGGGACCTTTCAGGCAATTGCTTTATAACATAGTGATGCCTTTGGGGCCCCTCAGAGCCAGGCCCAGGGGGCAACTGTTGCCTCTTCACCCCCTATAGTTACACGTAGGATTCCCTTTATCTTCTCTGTTCTTCCCTGTTCTTACTAAGACTTATCCTTTGGTTATTGTGTCATTCCCAGCTCCTTTTATTAATGCCGTCATTCAGAACACACATCATTTAGTGAACAAATAACCAGGTTTAAGATGAAGCACAAAGAGTCCTGATTAAAAAAGTAGGGGAGAAAGCTGAACTCTACATATATTCATGTCCATAGGGTTCTCCTTCACTATATATTCTCTTCTTCCCTTTACTTATTTTTCTTCTATTAAAGTATCACATTGTCTCTTCATTCTTCCTCTTCTCTCTATTTCTCGCCATCCTTTCCTCTCCTCTCTACAATATTCACTCTTCTCTTTACCTCATCTCTTCATCGTTTTCCTCTTCTCTCATTTATTATCTTTTTTTCTTATCCCACCTTCTCTTTATCTCTTTACTTTTTGTATTACTTTTCCATTAGGTGTCTCTCCTCCTCATTGTTTCCAATCCTCTTCATTTCTTTCACTCTCCTTTTTTCCTTTATCTTTCTCTATTTTTCCTCTTCATATTTTCTTTTTCTCTTTATCTTTTCTCCACTTCAATGTTTCCTCTTCTTTCTTCTGCTCTTCATATTTTTCTCTTCCTGTTCTCTTCATCTTTATCCTCTTCATCCTTTCCTCTTCCTCTTCTCTTCATCTTTTCCTCTTTTCATCTTTTCCTCTTCCCGTTCTCTTCATCTTTTCCTCATCTCTTCATCTTTACCTCTTCTCTTCATTTTTCCTTTTTTCTTCATCTTTTCCTCTTCCTATTCTCTTCATCTTTTCCTCTTCTCGTCATCTTTTCCTCTGCTCGTCATCTTTCTTTTCCTCTTCTCGTCATCTTTTCCTCTTCCTGTTCTCTTCATCTTTTCCTCTTCCCGTTCTCTTCATCTTTTCCTCTTCTCGTCATCTTTTCCTCTTCTCATCATCTTCTCTTCTTCTCGTCATCTCCTCCTCTTCTCATCATCTTTTCCTCTTCCCATTCTCTTCATCTTTTCCTATTCCCGTTCTCTTGATCTTCTCCTCTTCTCGTCATTTTCTCCTCTTCTCGTCATCTTCTTCTAGTCATCTTTTCCTCTTTCCGTTCTCTTCATCTTTTCCTCTTCTCGTCATCTTTTTCCTCTTCTCGCCATCTTCTCCTCTTCTCGTCATCTTTTCCTCTTCCCGTTCTCTTCATCTTTTCATCTTCCCGTTCTCTTCATCTTTTCATCTTCCCGTTCTCTTCATCTTTTTCTCTTCTCGTCCTCTTTTTCTCTTCATCTTTTCCTCTTCTCATCATCTTATCCTCTTCTCGTCATCTTTTCCTCTTTCTGTTCTCTTCATCCTTTCCTCTTCTCGTCATCTTTTTCCTCTTTTCATCATCTTCTCCTCTTCTCGTCATCTTTTCCCCTTCCCGTTCTCTTCATCTTTTCATCTTCCCATTCTCTTCATCTTTTTCTCTTCTCATCATCTTTTCCTCTTCTCTTCATCTTTTCCTCTTCTCATCATCTTATCCTCTGCTCGTCATCTTTTCCTCTTTCCGTTCTCTTCATCTTTTCCTCTTCTCTTCATCTTTTCCTCTTCTCTTCATCTTTTCCTGTTCTTTTCATCTTTTCCTCTTCTCTTCTTTATCTTCCCTTCTTCTTAATTCTTCTCTTCTTTTCCTCCTCTCTTCTCCCGATCTCTTCTTCTTCCCTTCTTTCTCTCTTTTAATCTCTGTCCCTCTCTCTTCTTCTTCCCCGGCCTTCTCTGCATTTTATAGTCTTGTACTTCCACTTCATCGTCCTTCCTTCATTCTCTGTTTCTTTCTTCTCAGCCTCTTTTCTTCGCTCCTCTGACTCTTCTTCTCTCTCTCGGCCCCTGTATTACAGGCAGGACAGCGCCATTGTCTTCCTTTTTCATAAAACTATATTAGCCGATTGTTCTCAGCCGGGACACTGGCAGTAAGTCACTTCAGTACAAAGCTCTTTGGCTTCTTCTCTATAGGGGTCAGAAACTCTTTCATTTGAGGTCATTTCCTTTGTTATCAAAAACATTTGAATGTTTCCATTGAAATAAGTGAACATTTGCTCTGTCCTGGTGGATGAGGCTGGAAGGAGAGTTCCTGAGATGTGGCTTCCATTACTAATGAAGGTTTTGCATATTCCAGTCACCTGTGGCTCCTCTATTGTCTGTTGTGTCGTTGTCCTGATGATTAAAATATAGAAAATGGATCAAAGACAAAACTCATCATTAGGGAAGTATAGATCTGCGGAAAGTCTCAGGGGAACACCAGGAGGAGGGTACTTACGTCTCATCCCCCCTGTAGGTGCGGTACACAAGATAACCTTGTCCTCTCATTGGAGCCATCAAACAATGGGTGGAAGGACTTGTATCCATTCAAGCTGCGATGATGTCAGAGAGATGTATAAATTAAGACCAATTCCTGGATATGACATTGAGAGACGCTCCAGGTAGAGAAGATGGAAGAAGATGGTGAATGTGTTCGTTCATCTATAGAAATATCTATGTCTATCAGAGGGATTGTCTTCAGGGAGTGATCTGATGGAATAACATTACCGGAAAATTAAATTTACAGTGTTTGCTGATATACATCTAAATTTAGAGGATTCAATTAATAAAGTGAAATGATGCAAAATCACCGCCCACATCAATAGCTGCGTCCTGACGGGAGAGAGAAGATGTGGGAACAGAAAATACGGATTTATGTCTTATATAGTGAACAAAAAGAACATAAAAACTAGGGGAAGTCTGTAAGGTTAGATTTACACTGGGCTTAAGCTTTCTATGAGAGGGATGCAGTATGTCAGGAGGAACCTGTCCCACTGGACATATATAGCCATTCACTGTAATATGCAGTCTACTCTAAGAGGGGAGCCCTGGGGAAGCTCTGATGATGTCATTGTCCATATATGGATAGTCTATGTATAGTTACTGCCATATACGGCCAACTACATCATCAGGGTTCCCCTGGCTGGGAAGTCCTGCTATGTGTTCTCTTCCTGTCTGGAGCCACCCCAAATACATTGTACTGTATATAAAAAAATATATGAGTCTGATGGCTGCCAGAAGAAGGACATGAAGAAGGTCCCTGCATTTCTGCAACCTCAAGCACTAGTAATAGTGGCCAAAAATAGACAATGGGTTAGGGTTAGGAGTTAGGGTTAGGGGGTTAGGGCCACCTGAGCTCCCCAAGATATCTGATTTCTGTAATGGATGCCATACTTTTCCATCCCTCACTTTAGGCTAATATGATATCTGTTTAATGAATCCATTTTTGAATACAAGGATCTCATACAATGGAATATTATTGTCATGTTTGGCATTAGGATACAGGGCCCACTAATGCTCACTGTCTCTGCCTACTTGGACAATCCACCCTAAATAATGACCCCCTCCCCCCCAACTGGGCGATGGTCCCTACACTGGACTGGACTCAGACAGACAGGTTCAGCAGCAAAAGGGAATACTAAGTACAAAATCAGCAAACAAAAAGTAAAATAAGCCAGAAAATCAAAACCTAGAGAGAAGAGTAGTACAAAATGAGAAAGAACAAACAGAGTCAGTACAAGCCAAGGCAAACCAGGAAGATACTGCAGTACAAAGTCAGAAGACAAAGACAAAATGATAAACTGGGAAGGGTCAAACCAGGAGAGTAAGTCAAGCCCATAGCCAGCTCTTTCCTCTACTCTGGATAAAAAGGAGTTATGCTTAGACTCTAGAGTAGTTACCTAATAGCAAGGAGGATGGGTCAGAACAGGCCCCTTCTATTGAAGGGCTGTCTCTATGGCATGGAAGCACATGACCTTTAACATATATCACGTGACCATTATGTTCAATGAAGCATTGGACCTCAGTGATTAGTGCCCAGTGTCATGTGATATATATGTATATATTACCTAAATACTGATACAAGCCACAGTGTATTGCTTTAAATCAGTGGTCTTAAAGGAGTACTCCACCCCTAGACATATTATCCACTATCCAAAGGATAGGGGATAAGATGTCTGATCATGAGAGGTCCGTACCATCTCTGCGATGTTCATGAACACGGAAGATTGGAGCCACGCCCCTCCATTCATGTCTATGGGAGGGGGCTTGATGGCTAGTATATAGTTGTCACAGCTCCTCCCATAGACATAAATGGAGGAGGCATGACGGCTGTGATGGCCCATCATCCGGCACAGAGCGGAGTTTGCTCCGTGCATCGGATTACTGGGGTGCCGCGCCGGAGATCCGGGGGGGTCCCAGCAGCAGGACCCCTGTGATCAGTCATCTTATCCCCAATCCTTTGGATAGGGGATAAGGTATTTAGGGACCAAGTAACCCTTTAAATTGTGGTCCTCCAGCTGTTGCAAAACTCCAACTACCAGAATGCTGGGAGTTGGATTTTTGCAACAGCTGGAGGACTGCCATTTGAAGACCACTGCACTAAGGGATGAGATCAGAGGAAAGCCTTGATTTACCTTTCAGGGACAGTGTGGATCCTCTGGAGAAGACAGACAGGCTTTTGGCTGTCCGGGCATGCTGGGAGTGTGAGTTTTACAACAGCTAGAGAACTGCTGTTTGAATACCACTGTACTAATTGATGAGATCAGAGGAAAGCCTTGATTTACCTTTCAGGGACAGCGTGGAACCCCTTGAGAAGGCAGACAGGCTTTTGGCTGTCCAAACATGCTGGGAGTAAAAATTTTGCAACATCTGGAGGGCAACAGTTTGAGACCACTGCTTTAAATTTGTTACTTTATTTATAATTTGGTAAATGACAAAAGTAAAGTAAAATCTTCTCCAACTTCTCCATCTCCAAGCGGCTCCTGACAGTCAGAGCTGACCCCTGCTCCATCTCTGACGGTGCTTGTTATTTTAGCAGACAGCCATAAGATCGGGCCCGTTCCTTCTGCGCCCGCTTCATTGTTATAAGCGAGGAGTTCATCACAAGGAATCAGATCTCCCGAGCGGCTCCCCTCTATACAATTATCGTGTCATTCCAATTATGCAAGAAAACAGAGCGGACTTAATCAGAATGCATCGCCCCTGACACTGTCTATTCCATTAGGGGGACGACGCTGACGCTCTGCCATGTTTGGAAAACAATCTACAGGCGATTGTTCACAGATCGGAGCAAAGACTTGTCACTGGCCAAGAAATACTGCAACAAAGTACACAACTCTTCAGTAGTTATATTCTTGTATACCGGAGCAGTATTATAGTAGTTATATTCTTGTATATAGGGGCAGTATTATAGTAGTTATATTCTTGTATATAGGAGGCAGTATTATAGTAGTTATATTCTTGTATATAGGAGCAGTATTATAGTAGTTATATTCTTGTATATAGGAGCAGTATTATAGTAGTTATATTCTTGTATATAGGAGGCAGTATTATAGTGGTTATATTATTGTATATAGGAGGCAGTATTATAGTAGTTATATTCTTGTATATAGGAGCAGTATTATAGTAGTTATATTCTTGTATACCGGAGCAGTATTATAGTAGTTATATTCTTGTATATAGGGGCAGTATTATAGTAGTTATATTATTGTATATAGGAGCAGTATTATAGTAGTTATATTCTTGTATATAGGAGGCAGTATTATAGTAGTTATATTCTTGTATATAGGAGCAGTATTATAGTAGTTATATTCTTGTAAATAGGAGCAGTATTATAGTAGTTATATTCTTGTATATAGGAGCAGTATTATAGTAGTTATATTCTTGTATATAGGGGCAGTATTATAGTAGTTATATTCTTGTATACCGGAGCAGTAATATAGTAGTTATATTCTTGTATATAGGGGCAGTATTATAGTAGTTATATTCTTGTATATAGGAGCAGTATTATAGTAGTTATATTCTTGTATATAGGAGCAGTATTATAGTAGTTATATTCTTGTATATAGGAGCAGTATTATAGTAGTTATATTCTTGTATATAGGTGCAGTATTATAGTAGTTATATTCTTGTATATAGGAGCAGTATTATAGTAGTTATATTCTTGTATATAGGAGCAATATTATAGTAGTTATATTCTTGTATATAGGAGCAGTATTATAGTAGTTATATTCTTGTACATAGGAGCAGTATTATAGTAGTTATATTCTTGTATATATAGGAGCAGTATTATAGTAGATATATTCCTGTATATAGGGGCAGTATTATAGTAGTTATATTCCTGTATATAGGAGCAGTATTATAGCAGTTATATTCTTGTATATAGGAGCAGTACTATAGTAGTTATATTCTTGTATATAGGAGACAGTATTATAGTAGTTATATTCTTGTATATAGGATCAGTATTATAGTAGTTATATTCTTGTATATAGGTGCAGTATTATAGTAGTTATATTCTTGTATATATAGGAGCAGTATTATAGTAGATATATTCCTGTATATAGGGGCAGTATTATAGTAGTTATATTCCTGTATATAGGAGCAGTATTATAGCAGTTATATTCTTGTTTAATGTTTATAAGAAGTAATGACCAGGATACATTATTACTATCTGTCATCATTAGGATACACATAGCTTTGCTGCTTCTCTATAAACCGTCCATTATAACAACTTAGAAAGTTAAAGGAGAATTCTCTGTGATTGTTTCTTTGCGATCAGTAATTTGAAGTCTATCTGGAGACAGTTCGCCATCTCTGGATATAATCATCTATTTCCTTCACATTTACAGCTTAGTCACAAAACTTCGGCGCAGACACCCGTGCTTTATGGCTGGCAGCCAGGGGCGGACATATCACTTGTTCAGCCGGTTCTGCTGCACAGGGGCCCAGCGTGTTAGGGGGCCCACCTAGTAGCCCAGGTCACAGCCTGGGCCTCACAGACTGGGCCCCTGCAGGGCCCCCTGCCAGTACTTCATACTCTATGCTGCAGCAACAGGTCCCGGACCTGCCGCTGACAGCAGTAATTTACCTCGGCCGGAAGAGATGGGAACAGACGTGCCCCGCGCAGGCACGCACGTCTGTTCCAAGGCCCTGATGTCACGTGTCATGGCCTCTGACCCCGGCAGAAGCGACAGGAGCAGCAAACCCTCCCGCCTCACACGGCCGCATCGCTGAGCAGATAAGGTGAGGAGAGCGACGGTCGGGTGCAGGGCGGTGGGGGGAGGGGATTGTAATGATGATGAAGAGGACAGGAGGGGTGTTGAAGAGGTTGGTGGTGTAATGATAAGGAGTATTGGGGGTCTGGGAGAGCGTAGTGTTGATAAGGAGGACCAGAGGGGGGGGGGGTCAGGGTTGTAGTGATTAGGGGGTTTAATGTTGATGAGAAGGACTGGGGGGTGTCAGCTGTGTAATATTGATGAGGTGCTTAAGGTATATGAGGTGATAAGGAGACTGAGGATGGAGTGCATGGGGTGTATGGGGTGAAGAGGATGGAGTGCATGGGGTGTATGGGGTGATGAGGAGACTGAGGATGGAGTGCATGGGGTGATGAGGAGACTGAGGATGGAGTGCATGGGGTGATGAGGAGACTGAGGATGGGGTGCATGGGGTGTATGTGGTGATTAGGGGACTGAGGATGGAGTGCGTGGGGTGTATGGGGTGATGAGGAGACTGAGGATGGAGTGCATGGGGTGATGAGGAGACTGAGGATGGGGTGCATGGGGTGTATGTGGTGATTAGGGGACTGAGGATGGAGTGCGTGGGGTGTATGGGGTGATTAGGAGACTGAGGATGGGGTGCATGGGGTGATGAGGAGACTGAGGATGGAGTGCGTGGGGTGTATGGGGTGATGAGGAGACTGAGGATGGAGTGCATGGGGTGATGAGGAGACTGAGGATGGAGTGCGTGGGGTGATGAGGAGACTGAGGATGGAGTGCGTGGGGTGTATGGGGTGATGAGGAGACTGAGGATGGAGTGCGTGGGGTGTATGGGGTGATGAGGAGACTGAGGATGGAGTGCGTGGGGTGTATGGGGTGATTCAGTGGTGTATAGTGGTTGGCAGTATTATATTAATAGAGTACAGTGGTTGGCAGTATTATATTCAGGGGTACAGTATTTGGCAGTATTATATTCGGGGGTACAGTGGTCGGCAGTATTATATTCAGGGGTACAGTGGTTGGCAGTATTATATTCAGGGGTACAGTGGTTGGCAGTATTATATTCAGGGGTACAGTGGTTGGCAGTATTATATTCAGGGGTACAGTATTTGGCAGTATTATATTCAGGGTACAGTGGTTGGCAGTATTATATTAATAGAGTACAGTGGTTGGCAGTATTATATTCAGGGTAACAGTATTTGGCAGTACTATATTCGGGGGTACAGTGGTTGGCAGTATTATATTCAGGGGTACAGAGGTTGGCAGTATTCAGGGGGTACAGTGGTTGGCAGTATTATATTCAGGGTACAGTATTTGGCAGTATTATATTCAGGGGGTACAGTGGTTGGCAGTATTATATTCAGGGGGTACAGTATTTGGCAAGGTTATAATGATTATTGTCATCATACAGAGGATGAGGATCTACTGACAAATTAAGGAACCAATGATGTCCGGGTGTCAGACTCTGCAGAGAAGATGGAAGAAGTCCTGGTGTCTGGACCAGATGAAGAAGAAAAGTAAAGACAACAGAGAAGACGTCACTCAGGTCAGTGATATCATTGTGTATTTTCCTAACTGTCCCATCAGAGCTGTAGTCACTTCAGACATGATGGGAGTTGCAGCTTTCCAACATCTGGGGAGCCACTTGAACCAAGGTGATTGGTGGGGGTCCCATGAGTCAGACCCCCACCATAAAAATGGGCTGTTTATTTTAAAATGCCTGGGCCTATTTTTGGTCCCAGTCTGGCCCTGCCTGTAAGTCACTTCTATCACTAAGGATAAGAAGGCAAGGAACATGGGGTTGCCAAGGGGTGTCGTACTAAGTCCAGGGGTGTGAATGTAAAGGGGAGCACTGCCCTCTGCCTCCCAGCTAGATACGGGTCAGGCTGACCCATGGGAGTACTCACTGGGCCACACACTGAGAGGGACAGGGGCCACCCGGAGCCCACCTCAGGAGCCGTTCCATCCACCTGTGGTGGAATTGGCAAGTGGCGACACTACACGCGCGGGGTAAGTGGAGGCCCTCCGGTGGGGTCTAGGTACATGAGGGGGCACAGTGCTGGGAGGGGGGGGGGGGGGCCAGGCACACTCTTTGCACAGGGGCCCTCTGCTGTCTGTGTCCGCCCCTGCTGGCAGCGTCACCTCTCTCCTCTCTGCACCAGCCATTAATCATATTAATTAAATATCTGTGTTATTGAGGCGGCGGCGGATTATGCGAGAGCACTTGGCATGTAAAACAATGAGAATTATGCTGATTTCTACTTTCTATAAGCAATGAGTGATTTATCCTACATGTCTCACTTGTTGCTTGTGGTAAAGGGCAGCAAAGCACACCGGGAAGTTATTTCTAATAAAAAAGCAATGACGGATGAAACATTTTTAGGCCAAAAAAAAAAGCTTAAAAAACTAACAATTATCGTTAAATGATTATATTGGCTGATATGATCTTGGAATTAATGTTTTTGGAATTTTTACTTTATAGGGGTATTCCGGCCATAGACATCTTATCCCCTATCCAAAGGGAGGCTGGGACCCCCCCGCAGAAACCTCTGGCTTTCCGGGACTGGAGACGTGATTTCACAACACGCCCCTAGTGATGTCACGCCACGCCCCCTCGATTCATGTGTGTGGGAGGGGGCGTGACGCCACCATCCAAAGGGGGTCTGGGACCCCCGCGATCTCCGTGCAGCACCCAGCATTCAATGCCAGGCTGCTCCTCCAGTCGCGAAAACCTCTGTATGTCCAGGACTGGAGACGTGATGTTACACCACGCCCCCTCCAATCATGTCCATGGGAGGGGGCGTGACGCCCCTCCCATAGACATGAATGGATTGTGCATGGCATGACCTGACATATTCAGCAGCGGAACCCCTGCCATCAGACATCTCATCTCCTATCCTTTGGATAGGGGATAAGATGTTTATGGTCGGAATACCCCTTTAAACATGGAGGTGCTCTATTGCAATATCAAAATGGCAACCCAGGCAGTGTGGCCCCTGGTTGTTTCCCAATAAACATCCCATGCATACTCCAGTAGTGTTGAGCGAGAATATTCAAAAAAATGCTAATTTTTTCCACCACTTCGCGAATTTGCAAATATTTAGAATATAGTGAAATCTATTCGTACTGACGAATATTCTTATTTTATGTGAATATTTATGCAAATATTGTGTTTTTTATGCGAATATTTATGTGAATATTTATGCAAATATTGTGTTTTTTTATGTGAATATTTATGTGAATATTTATGCAAATATCGGCACTTTCAGACTGGACACTGATCCCTCCCTTCTTTTAGGTGAAAGATATAATTGCGCATACGCACTATGCGAATTTCAATACAAATTTTTTGATGAAAAAAAATGAGAACGAACATAGCGAATATGCAAATTTCGCGAACATAGGACCAATATTCGTCCATATATTCGCAATATGTTGTGAATTTGAATATGGCCCCTACCGCTCATCACTATAATCCAGTAGTCCATGGCCAGGTTCTCAAATTCACCCATCTATTAGTTGTTAAAGGGGTACTCTGCTGAAAACTTCCAAATGATAGAGGATAAGATATTTTCAGCGGAGTACCCCTTTAAGGATTGAATATCCCTTGAGAATAACCTCCGTATATTGAGACAGAATTACGAAGACATGAACTGGATCATGTTGACCTACTGGTTTGTCCATACAGGATGTTCAACCCAATCCCATTTTTTTTTCCAGTCCAATCCCAGTGTATTCCGAGGGAAGCCTTGAATTTCCGTGATTTCTTTTTCTACCCATCGTTGCCGTAGATTAGTCCCAAACGTTTGGTTACTCTCCCCTTTCCCTCCAAAACACTCTGAGACGTCTCTTGATTTTGGAATTTTGAGAATGCATCCTCAAAAATATATGCCGAAATTCATAGTGTGAACTACAGTGCGAATTCCCATTGGAAACCATGGCGCATGCCTTGCAACATTTTTCGGTGCTTGTTTTGGTACAAGATGCGAGCCGATATACTACTTGTGGCCAAAGTTATCTCCTAATCTTGTGACTTGAATCATTCTATGACTATTTAACCCTTCGGTTTTGTCAGCTTTTTGGTGTTTGGGATTTAGCCGAGGCCGTATGACAGAGTATTAGGCTAGGTTCACACTGCGGAATCTCCTAACAGAAAATTTCCGCCCAGAGATTCCGAGTGCGGCCAGCGCTGACTGATTCAGTTGGCGCCAGGACCGCATGGACACTGCAGTCTCCAATAGACTGCAATGTGTTCTGCGAGTATTTCCGCCTGAAGAATGAGCAACTCCATTCTTCAGGCGGAAATTTTCAAGCGGATTTTCCGTTCACAAATTCCGCTTCACAAATTCCGAAGTGTGAATTTGTGAACGGAAACACATTCACTACACTATACATTTTAGCAAGCGGAATTGCAGGCGGAAATTCCGTAGTGTGAACCTGGCCTAAGACTTGGTGGTTGGGCTGTGTGGACCATGACGAATCATTCCCAGATGTTCCTGATGATGCTCAGTCTTTTGTTATGAAAAACTTTTCAAATATTACCAATGATTCCTGCCCCCAAAATCCAACACTGTTAACAGGGGCACTCTGGTGGAAAAGTTTTTTTTTTTTTCTTTAAATCAACTGGTGTTAGAAAGTTAAACAGATTTGTAAATTACTTCTATGAAAAAATCTTAATCCTTCCAGTACTTATTAGCTGCTGAATACTACAGAGGAAATGGTTTTCTTTTTGGAACACAGAGCTCTCTGCTGACATCACGAGCACAGTGCTCTCTGCTGACATCTCTGTCCATTTTAGGAACTGTCCAGAGCAGCATATGTTTTCTATGGGGATTTTCTCCTACTCTGGATAGTTCTTAAAATGGACAGAGATGTCAGTAGAGAGCACTGTGCTCGTGATGTCAGCAGAGAGCTCTGTGTTCCAAAAAGAAAACCATTTCCTCTGTAGTATTCAGCAGCTAATAAGTACTGGAAGGATTACAATTTTTAATAGAAGTAATTTACAAATCTGTTTAACTTTCTAGCGCTAGTTGATAAAAAAAAAAAAAAAAAAGTTTTCCGCCGGAGTACCCCTTTAAGATTATTCCACCAATATTTAGCATTTCGTACAAAATGAGATGACGCTCAATACACGATGATTGTGCTGTCTTGTGTTTTTTTAGGCATGTGGCCTGCTAGCCAACTAGGAAGATTCTTGTCTATCTTCGTTTACCCTTTACCTTAAATGGGCGCTGTCATTAAAACAAATTTTTGCCATTGTGCTCCTTATGGTAATTAAAATAATCTTTCTAATGTACTTTTTTTTTATTTTTTTTTTATAGAATTAAGTTTTCTTTGTGTCTCCCTACTTGTCCAGAGCACATTTCCCCCATCTCTTGCACAGACTTTGGACTCCTGCTGACCTGGCAGAAGTCCAAAATCAGGAAATGCTGAGGGCCCAATATGCCAACTACTGTACTGCTCTCTTATGGGGCAGATGTGCTTTGGGCCCCGATACAACTGCTACCTCTATGACTACGCCCTTGGCTACTGGCCTAAACTGCCTCATCTTATTTGAACACCTAGACCCCCCCAGCATACCCCAGGAAGCGGGGGATGGAGCACAGCACGGAAGTGAAACATCCAGGTCTTCCAAGCCAATCAAGATCGACACCTCCACTGCTAACACCTGCGCACAGACTTTCGGACACTCCAAAATCCTTAGTCATGGCATCGCTTAGGATCCCTGAAACACATTGGCATTACTGTTCCAGTGTGCAGCATCCCATGCCATGTTCTTATAAAGGGTTTACTACAACCTATTGCACTGGACATCCCTTCTTTGGGAGAGAACCCCTTAAAGGGATTTTATTTTTTCTACTACTAGATTTTGCTAACTTAAAGGGGCTTCCCGGGACTCTTTTTTTTGTATTTTTATCAATGGAGTATCCTTAGAATTGGCCATCACTTCCTAATTGGTGCGATGCTGACTCCTAAACCCCAACAATCGGCTGTTTGGCAGAGCAGTGGCACCCATAACACACAGTGAACAGAGCCAGAAGCAGACAGCTCCATACCTCCTGTAGTGGCCGTGTGGAGATACTGCGGCTTAAAGGGGTACTCCGCCCGAGACATCTTCTTCCTATCTAAAAGATAGGGGATAACATGTCTGAACGCGGGGGTCCCGCCGATGGGGACCACTGCAATCTTGGCTGCGGCACCCCAGACATCCGGTGCACGGAGCGAACTTCGCTCCATGCCAGATGACCGGCGATGCGGGGCTTGTGACGTCACGGCCACGCCCTGCTCGAGACATCACGGCCACGCTTCCTCAATGCAAGTCTATGGGAGGGGGCGTGACGGCCATCACGCCCCCTCCCATAGATGTGCATTGAGGGGGCGTGGCCGTAACATCAGGAGTCTCCGACGCTGCACTCGATGCTCTAAACGAACGCCGGGTGCAGCAGGGAGATCCCCAGAAGCAGGACCCCCACAATCAAACATCTTATCCCTTATGCTTTGGATAGGAGATAAGATGTCTTGGGGTGGAGTACCCCTTTAACTCCCATAGAAGATGTCAATTAAAGTGCATAAAACAGCAACATTTAATTTTGGTTAAAATGAGTAATTTTGTAATTGAATTGTCCATGTGTTGGTTCATAGTATTCGTGCATGCAGAGGGTATCACCGGCGCGGTAAAAATGTCTAATAATAAGATCCCGGGATTAAGCGTGCAGCGGTGACCTCCTTTACTGTTTTCCTTTTAATTTCCAAGCATTCAGCAAATAGCGAATTTGCGTTAACCTCTCCTCACACGTCCGTCCGCAGCTCTGGAGAAAATGAAGGTGGTATTACTAGTTACTTAATGGGGTATTAGCTTAAGGCAGATTATCATTGTGCTACCTAATAGTCTCTCCGGAGGATCACACACACGCACAAATACCATCTCGTAGATCTCCAAATATATTTACAGGCCTGGGAAAGTTAATGACGGCTGTTTACAAGCCGGGGATACGGGCAGAGGTCACCTGACATTTCAAAGCACGGATACTTGTGATATTCCGAGCGCGAATTAACCTTACAAGATCGCGTTGCACGTTTTCTGAAGCCGAGGTGAAAGAAACAATGACATTGACTGACGCCAGAGCCAAAATTCTGTCATTTCTGGCCAATTCACATAGGGAAAGTCTAGATAGCAAGACTTGTAAAAAAAAAAAAAAAAAAAATTCTGGGCAGATTGCCACCATTTCACAAGAGACAAAGATGGATCTATCCGGTTCTACCACGTTAATGACTGCAGAAGCCGAGCTGTAATTAATGGCAAACATAACTGAACTGTATCAGTCGGGGAAGATAAATCCAGACGGGGACAACTGCGGACCCCCGATGACCATGAAAGAATTCATTGCCCCCCCCCCCCCATCCTAATCCATATCGGCCAGCCGGACCAAATCATCTGAAATGTCATGAAGTTCTTCAAACGCAATGAAAGTTACATTAACCAAGTTATGGAAATGAGTCGACAAAAAGCCAAATGCTGCAGAAGCGACTTCAAAGACGTCTCGGCAAGTCAGTGCTTGTTGGCCGAAATACATCGATTTCCCCCTACACCGAGCATGCATGTAATCTGAATGGGAAGAAGGGATCGAGCCGCTGCCAGACATCTGTCTTAGAGAACAAAGCCATCAGGCGTGGTGAAGTCTCTGCTAAGGTTGTGGGTTCGAGCAGTTGTTGACTTCTTTTTTTGAAAATTACAGTAAATTGTGTCCATTTTATTTACGTGGAATTAGGGAGATCAATGGGTTCTGGTTGGGACTGGTTCTCAATGGAGAAACACAACTGTGTGACTTACGGGCAAAGCACCATGGGAAAACAAATATGTGAATTAAATCCTCTGAAAATTGTCTCTCTAGTGTCATCTCTAGGTAGCTACCCTGTAAGTCAATGTCCATCCCATATAAGAGGCTGTAACAGATGGAATTACCGGTAAAGACTGTGTTGGAAATTAAAAAAGTATAGATACATTTAAATGGGTACTCTGGCCCTAAATATCTTATCCCCTATCTAAAGGATAGGGGATGAGATGTCTGATCGTGTGGTGTCCGGCTGCTGGGGACCCCCACGATGTCCGGGCTGATGAGGCGGCGTTCTGAACACGGAAGCCTCCATGTTTGTGACGTCACACCACGCCCCCTCCATTCATGTCTATGGGAGGGGGTGTGACAGCTAGTACACAGACATTAATGAAGGGGGCGTGGTAGCTGTGGTCGCCAAGCATCCTGCACGGAGCGGAGTTCGCTCCATGCACAGGATGACAGGGGTTCCGCGCCGGAGATCACGGGGGTCCCCAGAGGCCAGACCCCGTGATCAGACATCTTATGCCCTATCCTTTGGATAGGGAATAAGATGTTTAGGGCCGGAGTATCGCTTTAAAGTGGTTATCAAGAAAGAGAAAAAACAGAGCTGATTTCTTCCAAAAACAGAACAACATCTGTAACATATTGTAATAAATAAAAAAAAACTCACCTGCTTATTAACTCCTTAACGACCCAGGACGTAAATGTACGTCTTGGTGTGGTGGTACTTAACGAACCAGGACATACATTTACGCCCTGTACATGACCGCGACCATTGGACCGATGCTCGGGTCATGCCCGGCAGGTCCCGGCTGCTATCACCAGCCAGGGACCCGGCGGTAATGGCTCACATCAGCGATCGAGCTAATGTGTGTCATTAACCCCAATACAGATAACGGCATCTGCGGCAGTGCGGTCACTAAAATGCAAGATCGGATCGCCCACAGTGCTGCCGCGGCAATCAGGTCATCTGTGATGGCGGCCAGAGGTCCCCTCACCTGCCTCCAGCTGTCTCTGAGGGTCTTCTGCTCTGGTCTGAGATCAAGCAGACCAGAGAAGAAGATCACTGATAACACTGATCAGTGCTATCCCCTATGCATAGCACTGAACAGTATTAGCAATCAAGTGATTGCTATAAATAGTCACCTATGGAGACTATAAAACTGCAAAAATCAAAGTAAAAAAAGTATTTAAAAATAATTCCTCCCCCAACAAAAAAGTTAATTGTCCCTTTTTCCCATTTTACCCCCAAAAAGTGTAAGAAAAAAAAATTTATAAACATATTTGGTATCTTCGCGTGCATAAGTATCCGAACTATTAAAATATAAGGTTAACGTTCCCGTACGGTGAGCGGTGTGAACGTAAAAAATAAATAAATAAAAGGCCAAAATTGCCCTCTATCACTTTACTATTACTATCACTTATACGGAAAAATGAAAAAGTTATAGGTCAGCAAAACAGAGATTTTAACCGTACTAATTTGGTTAAAAAGTTTGAGATTTTTTTAAAGCAGTGCAATAATAGAAAAGTATGTAATCATGGGTATCATTTTAATCGTATTGACCCACAGAATAAAGAAAACGTGTCATTTTTGCCGTAAATTGTACAGCGTGAAAACGAAACCTTCCAAAATTAGCAAAATAGCTTTTTTCATTTGTATTTCCCCACAGAAATAGTATTTTTTTGGTTGTGCCCCATACATTTTATGGTAAAATGACTAATGTAATTACAAAGGACAACCGGTCACGCAAAAAACAAGCTCATCTGTGGATGAAAATATAAGTTGAGGAGCAAAAAAAACAAAAATGTAAAAATCACATTTACTGAGTCATTAAAGGGGTACTCCGCCCATAGACATCTTATCTCCTATCCAAAGGATAGGGGATAAGATGTCTGATCGCCGAGGTTCCGCCACTGGGGACCCCCGTGATCTCTCCTGCTGCACCTCCGTACATCAGCAGCTTGGATCTATGTTTGCTCCGTTGCTGATGACGGGCGATACAGGGGACGGGGTATCATGGCGTCACCGCCTTGCCCCATCATGATGTCATGCCCCGCCCCCTCAATGCAAGCCTATGGGAGGGGGCGTGACAGCCGTCACGCCCCCTCCCATAGACTTACATTGAGGGGGTGGGGCATGACACCACGAGGAGGCGGGGCCGTGACATTACGATACCCCGTCCCCTGTATCGCCCGTCATCAGCAACGGAGCAAACATAGATCCAAGCTGCTGATGTACGGAGGTGCAGTAGGAGAGATCACGGGGGTCCCCACTGGCGGGACCCCCAGCGATCAGACATATTATCCCCTATCCTTTGGACAGGGGATAAGATGTCTAGGGGCAGAGTACCCCTTTAAGGCCAAAATGGGGTTAAGAATTTATTTTTATTTTTTAATTACCTTAATCTTACAATACATTAGGATTATTTTATACCGTAAATACGCAGATCTGTCCGCCTGCGGCCATTTCATATTCAGGAGGAGGGAGACAGGTGCATTTCATTTTATAGACTGTTCTCCTCTTTTAGAATAAAATGTTTTATATATATATATATATATATATATATATATATATATATATATATATATATTATTGTTGTTTTAGTTGCATATAAATATAAGAAAAGCTGAGCTGAATTTATGTTTCGGTTTTCTGAACTTTAACAATGGGAGCGGGGCACCCTTGTCTCTGTATTAATTTATTCCAGTAACACTTTTGTATTTCAATGAAAAAAAAAATATATCACTGAATTCCACTCCGTGCTCTTAATCTACTATGTGCTGACTAAGCTTCTCTGACCCCTTCAGGTTCCTGGTTCAGTGCGCTGGTGCAAGGTTAATCACATTGGAAAAAAAAGTTCAAGCATCAGCTCAAAATATTTCTTAGAGGACTGTAAATAATATAATTCCAATGAATTACAATCCCATCCATGTTATCATACCGCAATACACATGCTGCCTCCTACTGTATTATGCATTATTACTATGTATTGTAACATGCAAAGAACCAAGGGGACCTCATCTCCAGAAAAGGATCAGGCTAAAGTTTAAAGACTATAATACTAAAACTATAATGACTCTACTGGCCAGAAAACATCTATTGTTATTATAGAGGATCAATAAAGTGTTTGGGTAGGGGATTATTTATCAATTCAAATTGAAATCTTAAAGAAAGACTGCAAAAACAATAATGAATCTGCCCATTATAGGCAAAAATGTATTTGCTACAGTATTATATAACTACTATAACACTGCTTCCTAGGTCAAAGTATATAACTACTATAATACTGCTCCTATATACGAGAATATAACTACTATAATACTGCTCCTATATACAAGAATATAACTACTATAATACTGCTCATATATACAAGAATATAACTACTATAATACTGTTCCTATATGCAAGAATATAACTACTATAATACTGCTCCTATATACAAGAATATACCTACTATAATACTGCTCCTATATAAAAGAATATAACTACTATAATACTGCTCCTATATACAAGAATATAACTACTATAATACTGCTCCTATATACAAGAATATAACTACTATAATACTGCTCCTATATACAAGAATATAACTACTATAATACTGCTCCTATATACAAGAATATAACTACTATAATACTGCTCCTATATACAAGAATATAACTACTGTAATACTGCTCCTATATACAAGAATATAACTACTATAATACTGCTCCTATATACAAGAATATAACTACTATAATACTGCTCATATATACAAGAATATAACTACTATAATACTGTTCCTATATGCAAGAATATAACTACTATAATACTGCTCCTATATACAAGAATATACCTACTATAATACTGCTCCTATATAAAAGAATATAACTACTATAATACTGCTCCTATATACAAGAATATAACTACTATAATACTGCTCCTATATACAAGAATATAACTACTATAATACTGCTCCTATATACAAGAATATAACTACTATAATACTGCTCCTATATACAAGAATATAACTACTATAATACTGCTCTTATATACAAGAATATAACTACTATAATACTGCTCCTATATACAAGAATATAACTACTATAATACTGCTCCTATATACAAGAATATAACTACTATAATACTGCTCTTATATACAAGAATATAACTACTATAATACTGCTCCTATATACAAGAATATAACTACTATAATACTGCTCCTATATACAAAAACATAACTACTATAATACTGCTCCTATATACAAGAATATAACTACTATAATACTGCTCCTATATACAAGAATATAACTATTATATACAAGAATATATCTACTATAATACTGCTCCTATATATAAGAATATAACTACTATAATACTGCTCCTATATACAAGAATATAACTACTGTAATACTGCCTCCTATATACAAGAATATAACTACTATAATACTCCTCCTATATACAAGAATATACAGTGGAGCAAAAAAGTATTTAGTCAGCCACCATTTGTGTAAGTTCTCCCACTTAGTGTCATGATGATACTAATCGATATTACTTTGCACTATGGATGTTATTACTATTAACCACATGGAAAAGTATCAGCAATAAGTCAATGTTTTGTTTTGTTTGTTTGTTTTTGTTTTTTTGTAAGTGATTTTTTTTTTGTTTTTTTTTTTAGTTTTGTGCAATTACATTTTTGCATTCAGTCATTTACGGGTCATTGTGTTAAGTGGGAAAGGTTTCTGCACCACAAATGCTGCATTCACCATAATGGCGAAATGGGACTTGTCACTTGATAAATAAACGTTCTTCTGATGAGACATTAATTCAGATGAGCCGGGCGGAGGGCAGCGCGGGTCGTGCATTTCCCAGTGCATCCGAGCTGCGTCTCTACATGAAAGTAAGTGCATTTTGCCAAATTACTGGCAGATATGGCTTTCGAAAAAGCGCTAGATGGCCGTGCATTAGAGGGAGAGAGCAGCCGGGGTCTCGCGCACTCGCTACATTATATTGCTTTTTAACGGAACTGAAAAGAGGCATCGACGGGTCTGCAAACAGAAGCACAAAGCAAAGGTGCGAAGATTATCATTCCGCCAAGTGCACTCAAGTGTCTCGAGATGTTCCTCACGAACACAAAAGTGTTTTCAGGCAGAGGCTTGATGCTTTGCGAGAGACAAACGTCATCGATAGACCAGAAAAAGAATTGCGCCGTGATCAAACAATGGCCGCTCTTACATTCCGAGACTTTGTATCTGATCCCGACAATGGACAAAGAAGGCAGAGTCCAGCGCAGTATCAAAGCAATGCGTGAAGTTTATTCAGCAATCATCCAACATGGAGAACAGGTGACGCGTTTCGGCTACGGTAAGTAGCCTTAGGCATTGGCCATATTCGAACTCACAATATTTTGCGAATATATGGACGAATATTCATCCTATATTGGCGAATTTCAGGTATTTGTTATAATTGTTGCTAGTTTGAGTATTTGTTGCATATTCACGTAATCGCAAATGTGCATATTCATTGAATATTTGCGTAATCGCAAATGCACTTATTCGTGGCATATTTGCGTAATCGCACATGAAACTGCAAAAAAAAAAAACGCTGCTGGGAGGAATCTTATAGAGTGAAGGGGTGGGGAAACTTTCCTATTGGTTGCTAAGGATGTTGATAACCTCTGACAAGTGTATTTGCATCATTCTCATTGGCCCACAAGCTAAAAGAAGGAATATGCGCATATGCGAAATATTCGTGCTCCGCAGTGTCACACAGTAGCTAATATTGGAGCCTTCTTTAGACCACAAGCTGGAAGCAGGGAGGGATGATGATCACTGTGATGAGTTCTGTAAAAAAAAATGAATATTCGTAATTTCGCATATATTGCGAATATATTCGCAATATTCGCGAATTCGCGATAAAAATTTTAAATGCAAATATATTCGCCCAACTCTATTTGTATCTTCAGAGAGATTCTACTCTAATAACCACAGCAGAAAACAAGAGAACAGATTGGCATCCAGAGGACCTTAGAGGGACCGCCATGGGCACCACAATCCAACCCAGTCTATGTTTATGATAACCCTTTAATACCTAGATCAGTG